>NC_051158.1:78692698-78748449 GCF_013339745.2 Dermacentor silvarum
CCCACATGGTATACCCTATAGTGTTAGATGTCTTGTGCACAGTGGTGTACTGTGAAAACACGTTAAAGGAATTCCACAGTTGCTGCAGCATCACGTCTGGATCTGTGGATCACTGAGCGGTTGTTTGATCACATGTCTGAATTTCTGTTGTCACTGAGCAGTTCTTTGATCATTAGCTTAGGCTGTCTGTTTTCTACATATTATATTACAGCAATGGCGTCAGAGTAGCCGCAAATATGGGATTTTGCTGTACAATCACAGTTTGGTTGCTTTTTCGACTGTTACATTGCTCTATTTGCTGCAACTGCCGCCAAATGTTGCTTTACCATGTCTGGTGAATGCCTTGAACGTGAACCACATTTGGATGATGCTTGTGAAAGTATAACATACTCCTTGCATGCAAAGAAAACTATCACACCAGTAGGTGTGGTGGAGTCACTGATGAAATAGAAGTTGAAAAATGAAAGTTCTCGCAAAATATGGAAGTGTTCATGGCGCTTGCCATCAATAATGTGTAACAATCCAAGCAAACATAAAGATAACCTACCTATCCTGAAGAATATGAAAGTGATGCTTCAAGTTGTCAACTTAAAGCTTGATATACTGGTGCCGATCAAGGAAAGAGTTGAGATTATATAGAAGGATTCAGTGCAATTCAGGTTTAATCATCTTGGCACTCTTGTCAAAACGACCAAATAAAATTGTGACTTTTAAGAGATTGCCATGATAACGTGATGAGGTTGCTGGCATTATTTGGTGCTTGGGAAACAAGGCATCACAGGTATGTGGTGATTGAGCTTCTCAAAAAAAAAAAAAAAAGGAAATTAGGTGTGCCACTAAAGATATCTGATAAATTGAACCCATAAACCACTGAAAGAAGTTGAGTGTGCAAAGGCAAATGGCTACAGCTATATTTGCACAGTAATAGAAAAGTTGTAATCGGGCTGATGGTGCACAGGTGATGGATGTATATTGCATGTTCGAGGGCTTAATTTTTCATGAGCTACTCATTTTTGTTTTCTTGTTTTGTTTCCATGTGCCTTAGTGAGTGGAATGCCTGACTGCAGATTTCCGTCATTATGTACAATTAATGAAAAATAGAGTAAATTTTTCTGTGGAACTCTTTTTTTGTAACTTCTGTTCAGTTGCAAATGACGCAGTTTTCCCTACTCTGCACTGAATGGTGAAAGGGGGGGAGGGGGGTGAGCGCATGCAGGCATCATATTTACTGGAGCTTTGGGGCGCCCTCACCATGGCTGCTCACATACCCATTTTTCTGGCTGTAACAACCTAGAGTCAGTGCACAGGTGTTTTTAACATTCCAGGATTAAGTAAACTTGACGTCACTATGCACAAAATTTAGATTACGACAGCCCAGGATGGCAACTGCCATGAACTGAATATAAAATTGCCTATAAGCATGCATTGTGCAATTGAATGCCTGTGAATTCTGTAATGCCACTTTCATGAAAATGACTGGCATGGTTTGCTTGAAACTGAAAACATGTTCGATCCTCAGTTGTGGCAGACTCACTTCACTATAACATATTTGATAATGCAGGTGCAGATTGTGAAGGAATTGAAGTGGCTGTAACTCTTGGTGAGAATCAGTCATGCTCATTAGAAATTATAGCTAAGGCTATATATACATTACTTCAGTTGAGATCGACTAATGTTGAGATAGAAGCTCAGCTGTGGCACATAGGTACAGGCGAATAAATTTAGAAAGAAAATTCTGGCACAACCCATTCACGATGATGCCGATGCTAATACGATAGCATTGAAACAATGTAGAGACATTGTATTGCCACCACAGAGATCAGTCATGTATGAGCTGGGCTCCTCTCTCACGAGTCCCTCTGGACATGCTACGCCTGTTAGCAGGGTTGCCGCTAAGTCGGTGCTTGACATTCGATTCGAATCTGCCCAGCACCTAAGAAATTTTTTTTGTCATTGATGAGCGGCCCGGCCCATACCTCGGGACCTATTTTTGTTTCAAACTGGGTGTCCTCAGCACAACAGCCCCAGTGCTCTACCCCTTATACCATGGATTACCCAGTGACCCAAGTTTACGGAAAAATGGATAAAGACCCGGACAGACAGGAAGATAGGATATTCCACACTTTTCAGGGTCTAAGAACGATAATTCTAGGCAATATACACAACTGGCCTGTTATGGATACGTTGCCGGCATTGCAGGAGAACAATTTACGATTTAGAGCTTCTATTGGTAAAACCACAACAATATACACAATTTTGATTTCACAAGAAACAGTAGTGCCATCTGGTTTATGTATTCATCTACGTCACAGGCTCCAGAAGGAGTATTGCGTGGAGGGGGGAGGGCATCGCATAACAAAGGAGCGAAAAAGTTATACAACGTTAGAAATATAAACAGCGACACAAGATCAACGCAATAAATTAAAGATAACAAATTATAAAATCGTGAAGTAAAATTCTACTTAGAAAGCTGGGTTATACAGTGAATAGTACGATTGCATAATTACATAAAAAAAGTTACATACACCAGAAATAGAAACCACTTGAACACTACCCAAACATACTGATTTTTTGTCTGAAGGTTACAGTATTGTTAATGTCAGCAATGTTATTGAGAAGACCATTCCAATGCCTAATGGCACGTGGCAAAGCACACAAGTCAAAGGCATTAGTTCGACCAAAAATGTGCTGGACGCTAAGGCGATTGTGCAAGCACCTAGATGTGTGGGATGGACAAACAAGAGGCAAGGTGGACGACTGCTCACTATGAATGATTTTATGTAGCAGACAAAGCGACACTACATTCTGGCATGATTCCAAGGATGGTAGTGACAATGACAACATAATGTTAGATACGCTCAAATATTGGTTGCAATCCCTGGCGATTAAACGTGCAGCACAGTTTTGGCTATACTCAAGAATGCGGATTAGATATGTCTGGTGAGGTGACCAAATTGAACCTACCAATTTTAGTTGGGGCAAGAATAATGTTTAATATGTAAGCTTTCTTGTGAAGGAAGGAGCAGCATGAAGGTTGCATTTTTGAAGATTGATGATCAAAGCACTTGTGTATATGGAGGTTAATCGATAGTACATACAACACTGCCACAGTGCAGTCAAGACATTGCAGCAGCGAAAAAAATTCAGAGCACTTATCAAACAAGGACATGTATGCAAACAGCAACACAACACACATGGAGATGAGATGCAGTGCAACAATGCCCTTGTAGCCTACAATGTGTGGTTACTCAATATTTAGAAGCAACGGCACTACCACTAGGGCAACTAGAAGTGTTGTGCACGGGTGACGAGTTGACCGTAGTAGCAGCAGAAGGCACAGGCTGTGAATTTGCGGGGCGATCAGCTGTTGCGACAACAATGAACTGTAGACTGCCTAGGTTGAAGGGAACACAGTACGTTGGTCTGTTGGCTCTTCACTGATGTTGCGTAAGGGCCTATAATTTGTGCAGAAAGCATGTGGCCATCCATGGCTCAATCACAGTTGTAAGGTTGTGGGTGCCAACATTGCTCTTAAATTTTGCAAAAATGCGGGCATGACCAACTTGGTCGTCTGCAGTTTCACTTTTCTGTCACCACCAAAGAACACTGCCACTGGTGTAATTTCTTGGTAGGCTTAACATCTTTTAAAAGCACCTTAAAATAACATTGCCAATAATTTGTCATCAAATTGACAAAACACAAAGAACAGACCAGCTTAGCTAGCCTCCCCATTTTGCAAACAGAATAGCAACTCACTTTGAAGAAAATGGGCCCACATTGTCATCATGATTACTGAGGGCATGCAAAGCGTGGAATGCCAGATTGGGAGCAGTACTGGGGCACTCCTGACAATCGTCTCATGGTAGACATTGTCTTATAACACATGCTAGGCATGTATATATGCTACATGTTTTTAATGTGAGAAAAACTGCAAAGCTGGCCGGCAGCATATCGCAGCACCTTCGCCATCGGCGTCTGTCAAGCAAGGACTGGTTACGTAAATATTATTGCGTCGATGCTACCGAATAGGGTGGGCACAGAGGCGCCGCTCCAGGGCGCCGGTTCGCGAACTGGCCGTTGCCAAGACGCCGACGTGAATTGGATATTTCGAGCGTCTGCACAGCACGGATTTCACGGCGGTCTGCCACCACAGCTGCACCACTCGTTTCAAGCACAGAGCACGAACTGAGGCCTCATGGCGTTCTGCCACCACAGCTGCGCCATTCGTTTCAAGCACAGTACTTGAACCACACATTCAGCGCTGAACCGTGGGCGGTCGACGCAGTCACATTTTTATGACTTGTAGAGCGCAGCACATCTCTCGACGTCCGTTATGCAAAGGCGGACGCGGTTCGCTGAACTGCACTGCCGAGGCGCTACGCCACTTCGACATTTCAATCGTCACCACCTCCGCATTGTCAAGGAACACGGATCACACAACGCAGGTTATGTATTGCCAGAGCTCACCGAGGCCAAAGCCGCACTGCCACACAAGCACTACTCACGGCTTTCCGCCAAGTAACACAGAACCTACAACCAATACACAAGCAACGCAAGCACAATCACACACGCAATGTTGAACAACGCGCGGTCGGCGCGGGCCAGAGAACGATCACGCCGAGAACGAACACGCCATCCCATGCCGTCGTCACTTGGCGCCACCATCGCGCCTTCTCAAAAGTCCCTAAATGATCGTGTCCCTAGGTGCCTAGGATCTGGTCACGTGAGGGATTTTTGTACGACATTTAGACGCACGCCTGAAACCCTGCATTACGGTGTCTACCTGCATTCTTTCCTCCATGGAAACCTGTAACTGAAACCGAAATCCCAAAGAAACTGCTGATGATGATCGACTAGCCGTTGGTGGCCGTCCAAAGCCACAGCCGTAGCGCTCTGCCGCTGCGCTGCGGCGCTCTTCCATCCGGTGGCTTTCGAAATGCCGGCGCAGAGTTTTCCTGCGGCTCTTGGAGAAGGAAAAAAATTGCCGTAATCAGTGGTTACTGCATCGCGCGAGCGTGAAGCGCTCCTTTCCTCCTGCGCTCTTGCATCGCCCGAAGGTGAGGGAAACCCTGAAGACAGGGCCCTGTTATGCCGGTTTTCTGCGCCAAGGAAGGCTGCTTTCTCTTCTCTCGCGTAACGATTCTCGCCCTCACGAGGAAAGAGCTGCAGCGGTCGCGAAACCAACACGTCAATAACGCTTGCGTTCACTGGACGTCACAGGCGGAGCGGGTTTGACAATCACCTTCCCCGCGCGACCTTTGAGGCCATCGCAGAGTCGTCAGAATAGTTACTTTCTTAGCATAGTGGCCGCGACTTGAAAAAAACGGGAGAAGACCGGGATCTAAACGTCATGCTCGTTCTGATGTCCTGATTTGGCGATTAACTCCGGACCGGCGTGCACGGTGCGCGACTGCATTTTGTGAGTCTGCGTGTCCTTGTGTACTTGTGTTCATCGTCGAGTGTTGGCGGCAAGCTGCCAGGTTGACAAATTTCTGTCTCCTCTTTCAACGGCGCGCGAGATGCACGACTTCCGTCCTCGTGGTCTGACGGGGCCGCGATAAGTCGCCCTGCTATGATAAAACGGATAAAAGGCGATAAACTGTTGTAGCATTTCCCGCGAGTCACTCTTTAGTTGACACGGGGAAAGCCTCCTGGACCGGTGCGGAGAACACTTGGTTCGACCTTGCTTGTGTCGAGAGAACCGGCAAGTTGCGCGCGGCGTTTATTTGCATGTTCTTCCTTGCGTGATCTCGCGATGCAGCACGTCTTGACGGCCCGTGCAGGCAAACGCTCTGTTGTTTCTACAAATTGACACGGTGTCTGCTCAATGTTGCGTAGAGTGAGGGCAACGATGCTCGACTAGACATCTGTGCATTGCACCGTTTGGATAGTAAAACAATATTACAAAATCGCCAATATTAAGTATATGTTACTGTCATCTACTCTTGATTGCACTTCGAAATCTTTCTTCAGCATTGCCAAGTGCCAGGGTCACAGCTTTGGAACGCTTGATTGTACTCGGATGAATGTCTTGGCAGCTGATGCACGTTCGTTGCAGCAGATGCCATGCTATTTTGGAATCGGAGCACACCTGGGCTTCTCTCTTTAACCTGCGGCTGCCAGCACTCGCACCGATGCTCTTAATTTAATTTAGGATGTGAAATAGCTAGTGCGCTTTCTTGAAACTGAGCACTCCAGTTTACGTCGGATGATTGAGATGGGGAGGGTGTTTAGATTTAGAGTAGGGGGTGGGCAAATATTAGAAGTCTCGAATACAAATCATATGCTACACACTAATTATTCTTACTTTTATGCAAAAAGAGCTGTTCGGTATTTTCGAATATTTGAAACAAACCAATTCGTTTGCAACTACCAAATGTTACAGTTGGATTACTGTTTAATATCTGCTAAACAAAATATTGCAAGTGAGGAGAAGTGAACAATGCCAAAAGTGTTTGGAGCAATGCAGGAACGAAATTAGTGCTGCAAGCTTTGTTTATCGTTTCGCGGTGGATGCCTACATGACAAATTCTGACTTTTGCTTGTAGTGTGTTATTTCGAGTTATAGTTTCGACCCTTGTGGGACTGCAAAATTCGTTCGAATTACGTGAAAGATTGAATTACCAAATAGCGGCGAAATGAACGAACTCAAATTTTTTTTATTCCTTAAAGTTGTCTGTCGCTGCTGACAGACTACTTCAATGCAGTATTACAATAACTATTACGTAATAGTTCAGTGGAAACCCGCTAGGTGGAGAGAAGTTCGTCCCAGACCAGGACGAATTTATCTTCAACTACCAGGCTTTTCTTTCGAGGAACCCGTATGGGCTTCCTTTGTAGCAACTGATACGATTGTGTGGATGTCTCATTCTCCATTTAATTGCATTAACTATACATGTCATCGATGGCCAGCAGCCCGCAGATCTCAATACTGTTATTGGCGTTGACAAAATCCCCAAAGGAGACATGTCTGCCCAAGGCACAGTGCAAGTCGTCGTCATCATTGCAGGACACATTGCTACCGTCACGGCCGCCTAGCGAACCAGTAGTGCCATCTGCCGAATCGCTTGTGTTTTCAAGCTTTTAGTAAACGCTGCACGCATGAGGCGGTACAGGTTGGGTTCGAATTAACCGAAGTGGCAGGCTTTCATGTCCAAACTCTGCAAGTTTTTTTTTCTACAGCGATGTATAGTTCCACGCCGGGACTTTGCCTGTGCGTTCAAAGTAAATGAAAAGTCAAATTAACCAAGGTCGAATTAGTGGGAGTCGACTGTATTGCCATTCTAGCCATGTATCAGTTTTATCTTTTACATGACAACCTGTGATGTTTTCCTTGCATCCTGCCCTTTTACATGTGTCTATGGCACACAAGTCCCTTCAGCACCTTTTATTCTTTTTCCACATCTTCAAGCCTTTTCCGGCATCCATAATTTACTTAGCGTCTTTGGAAAGTTACACAGCAGCCATTCATTCTTAAAAAAAATATTGTATGCAATTAGATTCTCAAGTTAATATTATAATATTTATTTCACATAAACAAGATAACAATGGACGGTGTGCAAGGCTGTTCAGAAAGCTGAAAACCCATACACAAGTGTGTAAGCCAGCTTGCCTTCCATGGTAAAAGATGGCAATAGATAGAAAAAACCAAGGCCTGTTCTTTTTAATCACAAGTAGTGATCTTATATTTAAAGCTGATCCTTTGTCCCTGATAGTGTTCTTTTTTTTGCACTAGTCAATACAAGAGTGGTACATAACTGTACCGAAATAAATATTCTTTCAGGTAATATAAGCGTCTGTGCTTGAATATTCATATTTGATTTGTACTTGAAAAAGTTTGTATTCGCCCACCTCTAATATAAAGCAGTTAAGCAATATTACAAAATGCAAAGAATAAATATTCTACTTTTATCAAATATTTTAAAACCAAGCAATCAAAACTGATTTAGAAGATTAAAATATGGCAAACAGGACGTTGCTCTGCGCCAGCAGTAAATTTGTATTCCTTTATTGTCACTCACTCATGCCGTCAGCGAATTTGAAAAAATTTTTGCTACCAAAACTGCTGCTTTGGTAACATATAATATTGTAGTGCAAGACGTCGCAGCCAAAAATCCCAAGACGTCTGTTTTTTGTCTACATCTGTGTCTTTTAGTGCTGCAACGAAATATAGTACACTAGCTAACTTGCCCAACATCCTGCTGTAGTGTTTATGGCTATTCCATAGCTAATTATTGAAGTGTTCCATCAAGCGTGTTTGCAGTGTGTTGCCTTTTAATGGATTACACCCACTACACTGGCTGTAACGCTGCCAACCAAAACATTGCGCTTACATCCATGTAGAAGACAGTCTTTTTGGCATGCTCTTCCATCCTGAGAAGAAGGTTTGAAGTGCTTCTTGGATTCCAGAAACTGTATCTGCAACGTACAGTGTTCCGTTTAGATGTGCAGTTCGATTGTTCAGTTGACATTGTTTTGACTCCTTCACAACGCTTCCTTAAGTGGGCAGGCGCAGTGACACATTTCTTGGAACAGTGGCCTCAGCACACCACTTCCGCTGTGGACCAAAACATATTACATCACATTCGGGCAGCACAAATGTGCACAAATACTACAAGATTTTACGTAACGTTAAGTCCACAAGTTGTAATATATAAGGTAGTTGTTCTGTAGTGAGCGTCGCCGATCAAATATAACTGCACTGCGAAACATGCCGAGTGAGACATATATGAACACAATAATTGCATGGCTTTCGCATCATCGCCTTCTAAGTATAAATCAGGGCATAAAAGCAATCACCTGACAACAATCAGCGTATAAACAGACATGACAGGCTTGTTACACTGTCCTGCTGTCATTCGTGCTAGTTGTGTCAGTCATGTGTGCCATTCTCAGTTATGCAAATTAGTCCTGCAAAGCAGGAATAATATAGGTCATTTTGGAACTAAATCTGACAGATCTTTGTGGCCTTGCCATAAATTTATTCACTAATGTATTCATCAAACTGCAAGTCTCTTCCTGATTCCAAACGTATCCTAATTCGTTCAGTTCTTTAAGCAGCGGACAGTTATCGGCAGAACCGATCTGCCATCGAAAAACTATTTTCCATGAAGCATTTTGCTATGTTATCTCTCACAGCAGGTGTGTAATTTTGCACATAAGACATTCATAACTGGCATTCATGTTGAAACCAGTTGAGAAGTGATATACATCAGCCGCATGTTAGTGCAGCTGGAATGCATATAATAAGCATGGCGAGAACTTAACCACTCAAAGGTAATCAGCAGTTAACATCCTTGCTCAATTCAAGCGCCGTATCTAGCACTCTTTTTTTGTGTATCCATTGAGGCTTCTTGTGGAAATACTGCTATGTCATATCCTTATCTTATCAGCTGAGATAAACTCAGGATGCACAAGTTCACATGTATTGTGGTAATCTTAAGACCAAGCGATAAAATATCACTTTTTCCAGTGAGCAAGCGCTACAGCGTGCTGCCAGTTGAAACAGTGTAATTCGCACGCATGAATACTTGCTAGAGCTGTAGATCCAACAGTATGTAACTGTGTATTGTTGTATCTACCTTGATCTTGCATGTTTTAATCTCAAACTCAAGAAAGCTTGTCACTGCTTGTCGGTTAGGGCAGTGCTGCTGTTTTATTTCAATATTAAGTCCGAAGGGATCGTTAGTCGGAGGACTGAATATGAATTGTGTAGAGTTTGGCTTAAGGTGATGTATATTCATGACCTTTTAGTGAATGAGCGTGGTATTAATATCTTCAATTTACTACAAAATATTTTATGGGATGGAGATTTTTTTTTAATTCTGCACTGAAACTGGTATTATCCTCGAGGCAGCCTGGACGTTCAGTTGAAAACTTGGTGCATCAGTTCCCTTACACTTGGATTATTTATATAGGCATTAGTACTCTTACCGGTACAAAGCAGAGGAATGTCAATTGTACAAGTGTTATGTTACCAGACACATGCACACGTACCACCATTTTCTTTAACGCTAAACACACCTTTAAGAAACCATGTGCGGCAGAAATCTCAATTTTGGCCCTTCACTTGGTTTACTTAAAGAAGTGAACATTTCTTACATGACAAATTGCAGTGCTCAGTTGGCTAATAGTCCTTTTCAGCCAAAGAAGAAACAGATAGCGAGTTGTTCAATGATAATCTACCATTTAAAAGTCGTATCAACTACAGACATATATGCTTGTTAGTTTTCCCGCATTGACAGCAGCCACATGTAGCCATTCTAGGGCAGAAACAAAGCGTTTGTAAAGCCACTCCCAGCCGTAGGTGGTACAGCAATCGAGAGGGTAGTTGGCCCTTGCAGCAAGAACACTGTGTCCGAGGGTATGTAGGCAGCAATCCGAGATTCTCGAGTAAACTCCAGAAAGCTTGTGGACTCACTCTGGTGGCTCAGTGGCCATAGCCTTCCACGGGTGTTTCTTGGATTTGAGTCCTGGCCGCAGCAGCCACATTTCAATGGGGCTGAGTACTAAAATGCTCGTATACATAGATTTAGGTGCACAATAAGGAACTCCAAGGGGTGAAAATGAATTCAGAGCGCATGCTACAGCATCCCTCTTCGCCCTATTGTTGCTGTCATCTTCATCATGTCCTTATTTCAACATATCTGATGTGCTTTGAGACATTGAACACCTTAATCTGATCCACAAGAAAGCTTTTGTTGTCATATGAGTGAACGGACAAAAGTTTTCTCGCACTACTGGGCAGGAGAAAAAGGGATGAAAAAGAAAATGGGATGGAGATGGGGTAGCTGATGTCCACCCGGTGGCTTTTGTTTCAGAAGCCCAACTTTTATATAAATGAACAAAACAAAGTAATATGTCAAGATAACAGAAACTAGGGAGTTTGCATTCTATCACGCTGCCATGTGGTTCACTGGGTCGAGGTAGTGCAAGCCCTTCAGTTGATAGCTGGACAGATAAAGCACTTGCCTTCACATGTTATCTGTGCCGTTTTCGTTATTTCTTTAATGCCCTTCGGTCCCCACGCTTCGTGATAAGGACAGCTTTGACACACATTTGTGAAGAAGCATTTGTGTCTTGTTCCCTTTCACTCCATTGTTGTTTCTTCATGCTCAGTTTTGATATAAGCAGCATGGAAATCAATCCACTTAGATGGTGAGTAAAGCCCATAACACTGCTTGATGGCGGCAAACTGTCAACATTTCATACCGAAAGAAGAATACTTGAGGCGTTTCATACCAGTGTACAAGAAGAAGGAAAATGCATCAGTGTTCCTTCGATCTCTCTGAGCGATAAAGAGATAGCTTTCCTAAAAGGCGGAGCTTTGAACATAAGGAAGTAGAAATAGAAAGAGCAAAATGGTGTGTTCATCAGTTTAAAGATATTAGTAGCTTGCTAAGAGCATTGCGCATGCGTCGATAGTTTGATGTTCGAGGATTGACCCATTTTTTCAAATACCGTATATGTCAGTTGCTATTCCAGCGTTGTGATGTCTCTTCTTTCCTTCACGTTTGTGTCTGAATTTTTTTTTGCTGGTTTTCCCAACTTACAGTATGAACCAACTGTCCCAGTAAACAGCACTTCATACCCAACTCTACTACAATGATAGGCTGTACTGTGGTGGCAATGTGGCTGCAGTATTCCGGAGAATAGCACAATATTGATTGATTCCTTCATGCATTCATTTATTTCTGAAAGTGCCAATCTGCAGCGGAGGTTTTGGTGAGGGTGCACTTGTGTAATGCAAAAAATTAAAAAAGAAGAATTTAAAAAGAAAGGAAACGGTAGAACATGAAAGGTGGTACAAGAAAGTGTAAACGTAGCCTCCAAGTAACCAGCAATCAGTTAAAAGGAAAACGTGAGAGTTAAGTGTGTGAAAATCAGAACATAAGGTATTTTGTTGGCTTGAACATTTCTTATGGAGCGAGAGTTAGATGAACAGCTCACATAGAAAACTCATGAGGTCATGAGAGTTTGCTCGAGGCACTACGAATCGCTAAGCCGATGCCAGCTTTCGAATGGCAAAGTGCTTCTGAACTACCTTACACATAAACAAGTACTTGCTTCAACATTAATCATAATAATGATTCCCAGCTGCTGTCTGCATACTCATATGGGGCCAGAATGCTAAAAACGTGTAACTAGATTTAAGGGCGCATTAAAAGAATTCCAGGTAGGCAAAATTCATCTGGAGCCTGTCACTATGATGTCCTGTAGCCCAGGTGCCACTTTCAGATACTAAACAGCAGATGAAAAGTACACCAAAAAAAAAAGACTGCAAATGTAGCCATTGTTATGTAAATTACTCTGTTAATGAGTTGGATGCATATCAACACGCAGATTGGGATAAAGAAACTTTAGCGACAGACTTCCACTCAGGATTGGGACAAAGTTAAATAAGAACAAGTGTTTTTACGATTTAGTATGAAGTTTGAGCATCAGGGCAAAACAGGCTGAGAGAAGTAGTTTCACCTTTCTGTTTACAACCGAAAAAGATCCAACAAAAAGTTTGAGGACATTGGCCTAGAATAAGACCAGCACTTTTAATGAGAGGCTTCAAAATTTGCACACCTCGTAAATGTACCGTTCTCAGCGATTCAAACGCGATAATTGGCCCGCTTGGCGACTGGTTCTTGTTGTGCCACCAATGGGCACTGGGTATATGCACCGAGCTGACCTATTGTGGTAAACGATGAAAGCGAGAGCCTTTGTGACGCAGTGTGACTGCATTTCACCCCCCAGTGTTCACCGGTGGAGCAAAAAGCGCCGGCTGCCATGCGGTTCGATTTATCGCCTTTGGATTGCTGAGCTCTGTACGTTTACTTCATTATCGTTTTAGTTCTCATTAGATCATGGATATAAATGAAGACCCGAAGCCATTACTCTACAGTTGTGTGAACAAAAGAAACGCTGACTTGTTTGTCTCAAGCTGGCAGCTGCCATGCGCCAGATGAGCTTGCCGACTATTTTCTTTTGATTGTCGTCGGCATATGCAACACCTGTTGGCAGCGGAACGAGATCGCCTGCAGCTGTACCTCCCCAGTCCTGATGGCAAAAACATTCCCGAGGGATATAATGTGTGCAGCGGATGTGCAAGCGTCATTTTAGAGTGCAGAAAAATGTTTCCTGTACAGGTGATTCTGCAGTTATATGCATTAAGAAAAACAAGAAAAATATTCTTCTTTTGTGATGGTTTGCTTTTGTTGGGTTTGAAACTGCGTCGTATCTGTGCCCTTGCTTTACAGTTGCTCGAACCAATTTACACTGCTCGCAATGAAAAGCCAATCGAAGTAAGAAATTTCGGGCTGGGAAATTATTGGTGGCAAAAGTATGTTTTCATAGTATGTGCAAGGACATACGAGGTGTGTTCAAAAAGAAACCGAACTTTTGTAATAGCACGCCAACCGGCAGAGGGAGCACACTGGCTACTGAGTGCATGTAGCGGTAGGTTTAAACAACAAACTGCCATTTGCCGCGTTTCGCTCTTACCGTTACTAAGCTATTGACCTGTGCCCCTGGTTGTTAGTGGAAACGACGTAAATTCCAGCATGTAGCCTCCGAGATTTTTCAGCGTGCCGTGGTCAGCGCCCAATCGTGGAGGCCACCCCGAGGAGCTGCATGTTCTGGGTCATTCATCACTTCCAGAAAGCGATAATGGCACCATTCTTTTTTTTTAGTTTCAGTATGAAAAAAGTTTACATTTGCTAGGTTTTTTTGATGCATCCACTGTACGTTATCTAAAACTAGGATTCCTACGAGGTGCAGTTTTTCGTTGCAATTGGCTTTTTTAATACATTGCCCTATTTTTTGTCTAATGCGTTCCTCTGCCTCTGTCTAATGGATCCCTCCAGAATGGCGACGCAAAGGCAGCAGCTTCCTGGGGCTGCCCCGCCTCGTAAGGAGGTGCGTCTGGCCCGGTGGTACTTCGGGGGTCTGGCGGGATCCATGGCTGCCTGCTTCACACACCCCCTCGACCTGCTCAAGGTTTGTCGTGGTGGTTGTCGAGCCAAGCCCGTTCATCACCAACAATGCAGTGTTCCTCAAAGGAGTGCTGACTTAGGTTTTGGAAGTTGTAGAATCTCAACCACGCACTTCTCATAACAGATGAGGATTACACTTAACAGGTATGATCGTTTTTAAGTGTAATTCTCATCTGTGTGAAAAACGTGTGTAAACAGCTGTGATCGTTAGGTTTTCCTTTACTCTCCATATATGCCTTGCAACAAATCCTCCCGAAAAAAAATTCTAAAGAGTGAGGAAAAGCCTGATTGTTTGGAAACACATGTAGGATATATTAATTTTATGCAAAATTTGGTGCTGAAATGCCAGACTGTGAATGGCTTTCCGAGCTGCTGAGAACGTACACCGCCGACACCCTATCTTGGAGGTAATCTCTGGCGGATGCAAAAGTAGGCCAAGCTGAGATGGCTGGTGGCTGCATGTGTGCTGAGCTCCCGGGTGCATAGTGCTAGAGGTCACATTATCTCAACTTTCGGAGATCCATTGAAGCCTGATGTAGCAGAATGGTTCACTCCCCCTGTTTGCGCTCTTCATTGTGCCAGCATTGTGACAGCGAGTGTTTGTGGTCATCGAGTGAGATCTGCTAACGTTTGCCTGTGTGCGCATAGCACCATGCTTGTTAATTTAATTAGTAAGCGAATATTTACTGCAACTTATACAGCCGATAAAACTGCAAAGCTTACTTATTGTAGTTGTGTAATACTTTGCTATCGCTAACATTGCTCCACCTTTTGGGTGAAACTGCGACCTTTATTATTACTTGAGGTGACTTTAATAAAAAAAAAATGTGCCCTAGTCACACAGGCAAAATAAGGGACACTTTGAGCAAGTTCCCTTTGATGCCTTAAGTTTCACTTCTGTGGCACGCTGCTCCATAGGAGAGGAGAGCGTAATTTGTTGTTAATAGCAGTGTCAATCTGTAAATCATTAGACACATTATAATTCGTCATTTGTAGAGAATGTTTGCAAAATAATGCTGCGTTATTGTCAAGCATAGTGTTTTTAATAGTTGTTGCAAGACAAGACAGCTTTGCATCTATGATGAGCAGGGCGTTTTCCATTGCAGAAGACACGGTGACGTTTTGTATGAAATCAAAAAAACAGTAGTTTAAAAAATAGTGCCAGTCCTACATGAGTGTTATTTTAATTATTTTATAAGCACTGCTCTTGAGGCTACACACTTGGATGCATCGAAATGAGTTCAACTAATGTACTTACTGGCAAGATAATTCTACTGCGAGTGCCTCACTATGCCTTTCCGTGTGACAGCCTGCAAAGGACACTAATGACAAAGGGCACTCACTCAAAGTGACGACAAATTTGCCTATCTGGCAGATGTATCAGAGGAATCAGCCAACTGCCTTCAGAAGTCGAGGGAATAGAAAGGGCAGAAGAGAGGAAGACAGAGGAATCACAGAGAACAGGAAAAGGACAAGAAAGGAACATGCTATTAAGTCCACTGGTGGCACTAGCGCTCAACGAAGATCCATTACCATCAGCGGGGTACACAGCACTGAAGTAAAATGTGAGAGTTCACTAATCTATGCACGCTCACCCTCCTCCGCAGGTGCATTTGCAGACGCAGTCAGTGGGACGCGTCAGCCTGGTGGGCAGCACGGTGACCATCGTCCGTCACCAGGGTGTGCTGGCCATGTACAATGGGCTCAGCGCGTCTATACTGCGACAGGTTGGTTCTTGTAAAGACAATTTATGAACACTTCAACAGCATTGTAGACCGCATAAAAATTTAATGACATAAACATCTAGTCATTTGGAGCTGGGCCTGAACATTTCATTTCTGTTTAGATGTGCTTTGTGTGTAAATCATTTCAAACTGTGTCATAATGTGCAGGACAGCGGTGGTGCACTACCAATGTGCACTCATTTTGTTTTGTTTGCTGGGAGCTATATATGGAGTCAGTAGATAAAATAGGTCAGGCAAAATGCATAAGAATTCTCTCTGACAGCATGTGCGTTTATGGCATTCTCCATGCAATATATCTCTGGCCATTACCCGGGCTATTGAACACTCGGGACTTTCCAGTGTTTTCCAGATTGAGGGAAACATTGATGTTCTGTATCTTCATTACCTTCCTAACAAATGCTTGTGAACCTAATTTGATATTTATTCGGTGCAAATCAAGTTAAATAAAATCACTGAAAATATTATTTGCAGTCTAATTCTAATTTTGCCAAAAGGCATTGAGAATGGGCCTGTAATCGTTGAAAACAGCACACCTAAGCACACTCTTCTTCAGAGTCGGCCGTAGCAAAGCCTCAGTATGTATCCTGAATAGTAGTGTCTGCTTAAAAAGTAAAGATCACTGTTAACTCGTCGTGGGGTTCCAGGCACAATTGTTGTCATGCTGCAGTTGACCTACTCAACGACACGGTTCGGCATGTACGAGGTCATTCGGCAGTACCTGGTTAAGCCGGGCGAGAATATGAAGTTCTACCAGAAGGTCTTCGTTGCCGGTGTTGCGGGCGCCACTGGCGGCTTTGTCGGTACCCCTGCCGACATGGTGAACGTCAGGTACGAAAGCATTAGCTGTTAGGCAATTTCAGTACAGTGTTTTGACTGTTTACACATGCGCACACAAAATTGTCATGGCCTCACCATACACATGTCCTCGATGAGAATTTTAGTAGAGTGTTTCACATGGAGAATGGAGGGCCTATGCCCAAGGCTGTGGCACCTCTGGTATATATAGAAGTCGAAGCAGTGTTGTGACAATGGCGGCATCTTTTGTTGGGCCTGGCAGCCTTAGGACAGCTGATCTCAATAATGATGACAAAATGTTGCCGATACATTGTTCTCAAAAAAGGGGGACACTTCGCAGAAGCTGATTTTACCATTTATGTTTTGCTGTCGCGGCAAAGAACTAGTAACAAGGCTGAATTCGGGTTGAAGTGGATGACTCTGGCGCCGTCATGTTGTTGCACTAGCCACGATAACCACGTAAAGCTCGCAATCTAAATCTAAATGATAGTATGCGCACATGACCCATAAAGCTCTTCATAGAATTCTGTGCATGTGTATTGTGAACCCATGATTTTGTAGCGTGTTCAAGGATCTTCTGTACACCACACTAAGAATGCCTAGTACCTACTGGAGGGACTTATGGGCTGTGGTACATTCTGTGGTTGAGCAGAGGTCACATGTTCAATTTACCAGCTCTGATGACTGCGTTCCAGTGGGGTTGGAATGCAAACATGCCTGTACACTGTGGTTTCAGCAGCTGTTGATGCGCTGAATTAGTTCAAACTAGCATATTTTTATTTCAAGGTACTGTTTACATTTTTCTGCCGGAGTAATGTCCATTGATAACATAGAAAATGCAGGCGAAACTTTCCCGTTTAAGTTACACCCCCAACGAAGTCACCAGCATTGGTGATGTGTCTGTACAATTGGGATATTTTCACATATCTGGGTGCTTTTTATGCAGCAAAAAATCACGAGAGACGCTCCATTGAGTCTGTTTACTTCCGAATGCAGTGTGATCTCTTCTTGCGAGTGGACATTATCGTAAGAGTAATTAGAGGCTGTAAAAGTTTATGGTATTATGGGGAGCTAGCCAATGTGGAAGCTTCGAGGTGGCATCCACACTGTTCATTTGTTTCTGCGTCTGTCTTTCTCTCCACACATAGAGCCTCATAAGCTCACATCCATGACTTGCATGGCTCAATTATTAATAAGTTCAACCTCTTGGTTGTCATAAATGCTGTTGTGCGATGTTTTGCAATCACACCATTTGATAAGATGCGCAAACGAAAATTTAGAGCGGAAACGGGGTCTTCTACAGTTTAAAATATATCTCTGGCATCTTGGACGGAATGGTTTGACTGTGCCATTATATTACAGAGATAGCTGTGAACGGCACTTTTGGCAGTTACAGCATCTGTCCAAGATGTCTGTGATGCTTAACATAATTTTGTTAAATAAACAAAAAAGCTGCCAGCAAAGAAAGAAAAGGGAGTCTGTGTCCGACCTCATCCAAAATTTGAACCCAACCTATGACACGTGAGCCTTCATGGTGTCTTCCTTGCAGTCATTGTCATCATCGTTGTGCCCATCTTGGCACAGTCATTCTCATTATTGGTGTGGCATTGTCATCAATCATGTCATCATCATGGTTAGTCCAGCTACTGCACTTTTGGGTTTTACTGAAAGCTTTCTTTTGACCAGCCCTCCGCAAACCACGAGAGTGTGCCAGCCACTTGCTAGAATGCTATGCATGTCCTGTGGCTCACGTGCTCCCGTGTTCACTGTCAAATCTTCTTACTGTACATAGAACTTCCAAGAAAAAATAGGTGTAGAATTTTGGGCACGATGCCACCTTCATTGACTTTGAGATTGATTGCATTGCTAAGACAGACTCAGAATTGGCTGCAGAAGATGGACCACCTAAAGCTATTTATTTTATGTGTGATATGGCAATGCTGTTTCTGCACGCTGGTTCCTGTATGGTGGTTCCAATTTTTCTCTCATTCTCTGCCTTTT
Organism: Dermacentor silvarum; assembly: GCF_013339745.2. NCBI lineage: Eukaryota > Metazoa > Arthropoda > Arachnida > Ixodida > Ixodidae > Dermacentor > Dermacentor silvarum. The sequence goes on from NC_051158.1 coordinate 78,711,222, forward strand.
TTTTCTTTTTTATTTGCTTAAGGATGCAAAATGACATCAAGCTTCCTGCTGAAAGTCGGAGAAAGTGAGTACCTATAATTTTATGACACTTGTCTATTTTGTTCTAATAAGTAAGTTTGGCTTTAGTGGGTTGGAAACTGGAAGCATTGTTTAGATAAGACGTATTGTTTAATTTCTCCTTTGTTATGGTCAAACCTTGATATAACCAACACAGTCGTAACAAAATATTGGATATTAAAAAGTAAATCTAAAATTTGATAGGCCCATCTTTATTTCAATGTGTGTTCCGCTGCTACTGTAAAGAAACTCATAATGCAAGATCCGAGACAATATTGGCTGTGCATGCACATCTCGGCCAGTAGCTTGAGCGTTATGATTTAGCGTTACTGATGTGCCATGTACCACCTTGTGAAGCCACCAATGGGCTGTCCCAATTGGCCAGTTGAAGGCGCTATTCCTTTTGCATAAACCTGATATTGTTCTGTTTGCTGCGCCGTAGTGTTCCCACAGAGGACAAAATAAATGAAACGGACACACATGTGCGCATGTACTGATCGCACAGAGTCCTTTGTGTGAACAGTACAGCGCAGTAAACAGTACGATGTGATACCAACTAGTCCCTCTCGAAGCCTTATAGACCTGATTGCAAATTTTATTGCTGATATCAATGTGTACTCTTATGAGAACTATTAGATATGGCATAGGTATTTTCATGTTGGGTGCCACTTCTATGTGATGATTTTTGACTACTAGAACTGCAGGAGTTCAAGAACGAGCTTGAATAAAACTGAGTTTGAGATAACGAGAGCCCTTTCGACATAAAGTTATCAGAGACTTCACGAGTTACTACACAGTGATCTCGTTGATTGCTCTAGGTTGCACGCTTTTAGCACACCTATTTGCTCAAAGAACTATGCCCTTCTGCAAAGTTCAGTGTCATTGTGTTATGGAATTTAGCACGTAAAGTATGACATTTTTGGGTGTGGAAATGAGAACAGGAGACATATTAGTGCATAGAAATGGAGTGCAAGGGAATAACAAATTTCATTTTGCAAAACCTCTCCTTGGTGAATGGAAAACATGCTGTCACGAATTTTTTAATGAGTAATTGTTAAGTATCGTTAAGTGATTCTGCACCGTTTCTATATAGGAGACACTCATCTTACGCACAACTGAGAATTGGGAATGAACAACCCATATGCAATGAATACCTGGAACTACTTATAATAACTTGCATCTCATTATGCCATTCTATTGAAAAACTAAGACAAACATATTTTCACTAATAAAATAGACAGCAAGTACCCTTACAACCTATTTTAATCTTATGTGAGAACACACTTGTTTTACAATCCAATGTAAGGAAAGTGGCTTTTTAAAGAAACTCTAGAGGGGTGAAGCTAGGATCACTTACTCAGTGAACCCTGTCGATACCTGCATAACACATTGAGCCCCATATAACATGGTTGTATTGCAGTGAAGCTGACTTTAGGGAGCCAGCAAAAACTACAATCGCATTGTGACATGCTTATGGGGATTGACAATCCCATACTTCCAGCATTTCGTGCTTCTGAATTTGCACTGCACCACTAAATTTGCGTTTCCGCCACATTCAAATGCAACACAAGATGCGGGAACATTACAGAATGGCAACATATCGAATGGGAATGTAATGCATAGGAGTCAATGGGCTTTAAGGCAGGACTACAAAAACACAACAGTGAGGGACGTATGAACGGGGTTCTGCTGTATTAATTTTTAGCCTTGTAGTTGGCGCATCATAGCCCTAATTGCTTCTGCACCGTAAAACAAACAAAACAGTTAGTGCTAGTCAACACCAATCAATAAGAGGGCACCGATGCTTAAAGCATGAGTGCATTGATAATTTGCAACATACACGACCATGCCAGATTCCGTCAATGATGTGAGGCACTAGCGATGCTTCTCCTATTAAGGGTATCGTACGTTTTGGCCAGTGGCTTAGCTCAGCTGGCTGAAGTATGCACCCTAATATAAGGTGATACAGAGTAGCTGATGGCTTATTCAGACTCTGGGGGGCTTTCTCAAAATACTGAATTACTAACACTGCCAAAACACAAAATGGCAACCATGAAATAAGGGGGAAGGGAGTTTCAACATGTCGAGTGCAGGTTATATGTGAATTTTGCCTTTAGGTGTGGCTTCATGGCAGTGCAAATTTGGCCCTATATTGTGGCTTCGCGGCATCGCGGCATGAGGTGCTGTAAAGTGACACTATAAGGGAAAATTCGCGCTGCCATGAAGCCACCTCCTAAAGGCAAAATTCACGTATAAGGCAGGGGAGTGACTTTGAGGCTAAGGATTCTGGGGAACAGAACCTTGTCTTATATTCGAATAAACATGGTATGTGGGGGACCACGTTGGTGGTGCCATCTTGTGGCACAGAATTCAAGCAAAGAGGGTACAGAGCTGTTATGGCTCTGGCTAACCACATTCTACTTAGCTGCTGATGCAAAGTGTCAGCAATGATGTAATCATCAATGTAAAGGTAATTTTTACTTTTATTTGCCAAAAAACACCCACAAACACACACAAAAAAAGCTTAACCTTGCACTCGGCCACGCAACGCTTGAAACAGCGAAGCTGGGCAATCGTAGCCCAGCATTTTCCGGAAGTGCGTGCGAACTTTTCATCTTATTGCTCATGATGATGATAATTTCTTTTCGCGCGTCTCGGACTTACGGCCATCACTGCGCGTTGCATAGCGCAGCTTGCAACACCGACACCGCGCTTCTGGCGACCCGCTCCGTGAATGCGTCTTTCTCTCTCTCGCTCTCATAGTGCGCAAAACCTCTTCACCTCGCAGAGCACAAGCGTGCAAACACGGCAGCTGTGGACGAAGACGATAACGATCGAACACAATCATATGGTTTGCATAAATGCACGTTCTGCAAGCGTGGCTGTTAGCCTAGTGGTTACGACGCTCGCCTTGGAACCGGGGGTAAATCTCGCCACGGCAACAGAGTTTATTTTCTTTTATTTATTGATAGTTTCTTAATACAAACCACAAATTACGACTGGCTTAAACAGTTTCGCTGTTAAAACATGCCGAACACGTTGTAGTTGGACAAAGTGTCACAAGGTGTCACTACCAGTGCTGCTACTGCTATCCCAGTCTCCAATAATCCGTAAAGATTGATATGCTTAAGGAGAAGCTAAATCTCTATTGACCTGATCATGGTTGTTTTTTTCTGCCAATATCCATGTGCATGCCTATTACGAATATCAGATATAATGAAGGTATTTTCATGTCAGATGTGGCTTCATTGTAACGTGGTTCAGCTGTAATACAGTTGACTTTCGTTAATTTCACCGTGACGGGACCAACAAAATTGATCAAATTATCCGGCATATCGAATAAACAAGATACAGAAAAAATGCCAAGACACACCACCTGATTAATTTGGCAGTATATTCTAACACTCCCCTGAATCAAGTGCGCATTCACTTTCTATGTATCCAAAGTATAAAACTAACATAGAAATAACAATAAAGCTCCTAAGCAAAGTAGAAATCTAACACGCATCTGATGTTTTAGCAAGAAAAATGGCCAAGAGTCTACTATATGTGTTACACAATGGTGGCCAGTTCCCTATAGTCCGTCAGCTTCGCTGCATAGTTTTTAATGTTAGCTTTGCCGCAGTACATTTTGGTTATGCAGTAAAGCGTACAAAAGCCCCGAAGTAGGCTTTGGTATTGTGTTCGATTTCACCATGCTGGCAGTGTTCCGATCAATTGTCATCGAAAAAAAAAAATTTGTGCGTGTTAAAATTGGGTAAATACAGTAATCAGACATTATGAGTTATGGCTATTGCCTGAAAATCTTCCTAGAGCAGGCAGGAAGTACGCATTTTTGATGGGAGGTGACGTGTTCAATGCATTCACTGTCCCCCAAGCTCCACCAAGACAGATGTTGCCAGTAAAGGGGTCCCTATTTGGGTCACCATAAGGGTCAGGTGCATGTGGGCTGGCCTTCGCTTTATAATTTAAACTTGATGAAGTTCGAATTATTCGGTGAAGGCCAATTTGAGGATCAAAATAACCAAAGCTTGGGTCCGTAGGAATGCAGGGGTGCTGACTGGAACTTTCGGCCGGGATCGAAATAAACTGAAGTTATTTTGCTGTAGTTGGATTAACGGAAGTCTACTGTAGTAAATTTGTCAGTAGTCAGTCACTGCTGGTTCATCAGCTTGTATGATGATGCTATTCATAGAGGGGCTGATCACAAGTCATAATTCGACCTAACAAACATTGAACATTCCTAGTGACATTGCGGTTGAGGTGTGCATGTGCAGGTTCACCTAGTAAAGAGCTTGTTGCTTTTAGTGTTCATCGTTTGCCTACTCACTTCCTTTACACAATATCTACTGTGTGACAGCATGGCTGTCTTTTACTCTGACATGCTGCTAACACGTCTCGTTGCTTTTGTTCAGCTACAAGAATGCACTGGATGGCCTCTGGCGTGTCTACCGGCAAGAAGGCGCACTCAAGCTTTTTTCGGGAGGCGGCACAGCTACGGCTAGAGCTGTGCTCATGACTATTGGGCAGGTTAGTGGCTGTCTTTTGTTTACAGTTTTCTTTTACTGAATGACAGTTCATGGTTCGGCGCAAGATTTCTTGCGTCGTTGCATGACCATCCACACTAGAGCCTGCAGCTAGTGAGAGAGGAGGTGCACACTGACAGAGGGGGTGTCACGTGGTACATACACGATAGTGCATAGTTGCATGGAAAGTGCACTGCTGATGATGGAGGTGTTGCGGGATACTAGGCAAGAGGGATATAACAACTGTGCTTGCTGTGACAACTAAAGTCATATCTCATAACATGAGTAATGAATATTGTCCCGCCACGGTGGCTTAGCAGCTGTGGTGTTGTGCTGCTAAGTATGAGGTTGCGGGATCAAATCCTGGCGACGGTGGCACGTTAAAGATCCCCTGGTGGTCAAAATTAATCCAGAGTCCCCCTACTATAGCGTGCCTCATAATCAAATCGGGGTTTTGGCACGTGAAACCTCAGAATTCAAATTCTAATGAATATTGTAGAAGAGTGGTAAACCCTGTGCTAAACTGTGAAATGCAGCAAAACCTTATTCATACATTCTGAAAAAATAAATGCAAGAAAAAACAGACTAACCGGGAAAACGTACTATCCGAAGTCACAAAATTATGTAACGTGAATCGTTGCAGCATGAGACACTGACGTACGCTGCGTTGGTAGAATCCTAGTGGCCTTAGACATGCATTGTCGTTTTTGCGGCTTCAGCAAGCTTACATTCACGCTCCTCGTATTCGGCTTGGGTAAGCAGCTTCTTGTGTGGGGCATATTGGCAGGATATTTTGACTTGGCCACTAAGTTAGGATTGTTGCGGCTCTAAATGCATCCAGCTGGCAGCGGGAAACCGAAACGCAATCGAGCTGGCGCATGACACCGGAAAACCGCTGCCGCCAGAGTGAAACCAGATACTCACTTCACGCCACCTGCAGCAGGGAACAGTGGTGCGTTTCAATTATTGCCTATTAAAAGGGTGCAGTACGCTTCCAACGGCACTATGCGACACAGGCTGTCAAAATGATAGATTATCGCTTAATAATCCTCCTAGGGCTGACTGAAAATTGTCGTTTTTGACCGTACATGGCGTGTTGTTGAATGCTTTCACTGTCCCCTAAGCGCCACCAAGACAAACACTGCTGCTAAAGGGGTTGCAGTTGGGGTCACTAGGGGTCAGGTGCGTGTGTGTTGACTGGTCAAGTTTGAGCTATCTGGCAAAGGTCAATTTTAGGATTGAAGTAATGAAATTTTGGTCCATAGAAATGCATGAGGGCCGGCCGAGACCTTCAGTCTGGAAACAATAAATCGAAAAATTGAAATAACCGAAGTCGGAATTAACGGAAGTCCACTGTATTAATCGTTAAAAAAGAAGCTTAACTGTATTGAATCATTCTTTGTGTGCTCAATCGTGAATGTTGGCGCCGTGAAATTGTACGTATCGGGGATTGTATCATCGAGCTTGTACTGTAGCTGCTAAACCTAAACACTGTTCAGGTGAACAAAACCATCCATGGCAGCTTTCGTATGGACTGACATGGCATGCAGTGAAGGGGAATAAATGTCACAGACAGTTTGGCCCCAAAAAACCAGCTCACGTGTGGAGCTGACACGTACCTCATGGTGATGACAAAACTTGTCTGGCGCCCAAATTCTGAAACATTTCTTTCCTTACACCACATTTGCAACCTTAAGTGACAAGCCCTTCATGCCTCCTTACTGCAAAGATTTAATAGAGAAAGCAAGCACATTCTGAAAGCTGTCTTCACCTGTCTTCATGAAAGGAGCTCTTTCGTAAAGTGAGGAACGGATGTAACACATCTGGGTTCTAGGGAACCTGTCTTAAATTTTGCGCAGATGCCTTTAATCAGTAAAAAAATGTGTCAAGCATGTTTTATAATTAAGTGCTACTTTGCGAATGCATAGACACTTTCTTCCAATTTTCCTTATGATATGTGAAACATTACCCCAGGTGAGGGCAAAATATGACATAGTTAGGCAACACAAGCACGCTAGCATTGCGGTTTTATGAAACACTATGACACCATTTGCTTCCTCCAAGTTGGACTTTCCTCTCACTTGCTTGCCAGCAACAGGTGATGCCACGCATGCGCCTTTGAGCAGCTAGTGGACATGCCTTGAGGTGAAGCTCTCCAGGATCAGAAGCGGGAAAAGGAAGCATGAAAGTAGCCTCAGGGCTGCCTTACAGTGAGGAAGCACTATGGAAGCCTTCAGTAGGGTGCCTTCGTGAGTTTTCAGAATTTATGTAAGGTGGCCTAAACGCAATTGAGGCTTTTCTAACTTAGATAAGGGAGGTTTTCAAATTTTAGATTGATCTTTCGAGGCATTTTTTGCTTAGTGAAACATTTTCTTGGGCCAGTTGGTTCATAACAAAGAAGTAAAATTTATAGTGCAGAAGAGATGACACCAAGAAACACTATGCAGAGGACAAGTGCTCACCGAGCAATACATGATACAGTATAGGCCACTATAAACGGTGCAGAACTGGCTACAATGCGGCCTTTTCCGACTCGCGTTTACCCTTCCATAGAACCCATGTATACGCATACCGCTTAGAGTGCAGCCGCGTGAGACGAAATACCGCTTATAATGTGGCTTCTGCGGGAAAATCTCGCCGACAAGGGCGGCAGCGAGCACGCTTCTCAAAAAGGTGCGTGCTGCCGGCCGGCCTATGCATTATTGAATGCAATCAAACTCTCATTAATTCGGACTTATTTGGCTGCACATCGGTTAATTCGGACTACTTTCGGACCTCGGTGAGCGAGGAGCGTCGCAAATGTGCGACGCAAAAGAGCAAGAACGGGGCTAGCGTCCAACCGAAACAAAGCGGCGGAGTCCGCATTGCCACAGCCATCAGTTGAAATCGTACGTGAATGACAGCAACGCTGGAATGCTCCGAGCCTATTTCTGTCTTTCAAGCCTGTATTCTTGCGTTTACCGCCGCACATAACACTGCGTTGGCCACGGGCTTTCGTAACTGCGTAGTCCTCATCCACGATCGCGTCAATAGCGGCCGCGGTTTTCTCCGCAGCGGTTGCGGCGAACAGTAGTTTCGTTTTTACTCGGTACGCGCGTCGGCCGCGTGCCTAAAAAACTGCGTAGTCGCCATCGATGATTGCATAGATAGCGACCGTGGTTTCGACTACAGTTAATTGTTGCAGCGAATGGTAGTTAATTCGTCCAGACTCGGCGCGTGGGTCGGGCGCGTGCCTTCAGCACCACAAAGTCCCCGTTCATAATCGCGTCGATAGTGGTCACGGTTGTTTCTGCAGCGGTTGCGGCAAACAGTTGTTTCGTTTTGACTCGGTGCAAAGCTATCGAGCTTGAAGAGCACCGGCTACATCGTGATTATGTTTTCGCCAGCTCACTGGCGAAAACGTAATCGCGATGTGTGTGCGATAGTACAAAGCGTGTCTACATGGTTGGTCTACATGTTTTGCATACGTGCAAGGCTTGAAAATTGTTGTTTTGGTTATAGTGCGGTATCGCTTATAGTGCAGATATTTGCGACTCCGGCAACTTACGTTTTAAGCGGTCTACACTGTACAATGCACAGGATAGTGCCTGTCCTGTGCACTGTGTTTCTTGACCTCATCTTTCTGGCGTTGTAAATTTTACTGCATTTTTGCTTTCATGGTGAGGCACCAAAATAACAAGATATCCCGTGTTATCATTCGCATTTGTGCTCGTCATCATGCCAATTGCAATCTGAGGTGCAGTTCTCACTACCTTTTTCCACAGATCTCATTTTACGAGCAGATCAAGCAAGCTCTGCTAGCGACCGGATATTTTGGCGACAGCCTAACGACACACTTTGCGTCCAGCCTAATGGCGGTAAGATTCTGCTATCAGTAGTTGTAGCTCGATACAATAGGTGATGTTTGACTGAAATTGCCGTTTCACATCATTTTTATTCATTTGTCATATACATCTTAGACCACTTATAACAGAACCATTTATAGTGCAGAACTGGCTACAATACGGCCTTTTCTGACTTCCGTTTACGCTCCCAGATACAACTCCATGTACAGTATATGTCCGATTTTTCACACTCCCTAGGGGCCACGAAAACGTCCGAAAAATCGGGCAATCTAGAAAAATGAAGGCATGCCTTTTATTGCCCCCCAAGGGCTAAAACCGCCACGGGCACGTCCGAAATAGATCTGAAGACCTGCCAGTACACTTATTAGACGTGTACTGGGACAGCAGATGGCGGGTGCACGCGTGTATAATTAAGAAATACATACTGTGTCCTGTGACAATTGCCCCCTCCCACTCTTTGTATGCTTCACCGCAATACGTCGCGTATGCTTCAATGCGTAACATTGCTGTATTGAGGCGAAGCTGACTTTCGGGAACTGGCATTATGCATCACATCATGCTTTCCATGCCTCGAAGTTATTGGTGAGGATTACAAAGGCGCAGTTGGCGCCATTGCTGACAGCGGCGTATTGTTTTATTAAAGACATAACACCGAACAGCAAGAAGCTTGGTAGCAAACGTCAAAGTAGCTAGGCTTAGCATTGCCGCGTTGGTGGGTATGGCTGTCAGCGGATCTGCGTGCGAGAGCGCCGGTTCTAGGTGGCGAGATAATCAAAATGACGGTGGTGGTGGCTTCGATTAATGCCCTTTTGGACCTGCAATCATGGCAAAAAGTCCGAAAAATTGGACGGCAAAGGTTGTTTTGGGTCCAAAATTTCAGACGTTCTTATACGTTGATTCTATGGGGTGCCGCGAAGGCGTCTGAATTATCGAGCATGTCCGAAAAATTGGTCATTGATTGTATAACAGTTTCATTCGCTAATAATCAAATTGCAGCGCTTCTAAATGATGCGTGCAAACCCAATTCTCTTTGCCAACTTCGACCTATCAGAAAGGTAAACGGCCACCGCCGCACCTTGATGATATTTTAGACAAGGTAGCTCGATCAATTCTCCTCGCGAACTTCGACCTATCAGAAAGGTTAACGGCAGCCGCCGCGCCTTGACGCTATTTTAGACATGGTAGTTCAATCAGTGCCCACAGACTAGAAAGAGTGCAGCGTAAAAGTGTGAAGCGCAGCATCTGCTTATCTGTTTAGCAACAACTATGTGGGAGTACACTAGTTGTGCAATAAATTAGCTTATTTTGGCCATGTTTTGCTGTACATTTTTTCAGTAATTTAACTTGGAAGTATTCGAAAAATAGTCGATTCGATTCGCCCTCAAACTTTAATATTCGAATTTGCTTCGCACCCAAAATTTTCAGTATTCGCAGAGCACCAGCTTTTACAACTTCAGATCACTTATTGTTATTAAGGGGAGATGTGGCAATGAAAACTTTTTTTTTATTTTTGGGAATAAATTGATGACATTTGGCATGCAGGTGTGATTTGTTATGCTGATATCATAACTGAAGTCAGTTTTATGCTGTCTATTATAGTTTCCGAGTTACAAAACTTGACAGCCTCTAATGGTCATCCCGAAATTAATTAATTAATTAATTACACATAAGTTCGCCAAAATTTTCACATCAGCCCGATGTTGCACAGTTGTTCAGAAAGGCCCATTCTGTGCAATGAAACTATTGGTTTATTTTATAAATGCCGAAATGAGCACGAAATTGTTTTTTCAACTTTCCTCTGCATATTGTCTTACTCACCTTTGCAAAACCTTTGCAAAAAAAACATTTAAATTTTTTTATGAGGTGCAGGTAAAAATGGACAGCCTTGTCACACTTATCAATGTTTCAGGATCTAAGTGCAAAAGACAGACATATTTTGTCTTCATTCATTGTGAAATGGCACTGGGACGACTGAAAGCAACTGCACAAAAAATGAAAGCTGAGAAAACGAAGCTCAAAGCCCAATTTTTGCACAATGTTTGATGACAGCACTCTAGGAAAGAGCTTATTTCACCATGAGGTAAATGAAGGTCCGAGGATAGCGAACAAAAATAAATCGGATAATCAAAAATTTTGACCAATTTGACCACTTCAATTGCCACATCCCCCCTTAAAAGGAACAGCACTTTTAGCCTCTCATCAACTTTAAAGCCTGGTTCCAAATCCTGTTCAAGAAATAATGGCTGCTGTATGACTAGATTTCGAAATGTGCTAAATAAATGGTTGCTCAATAAAGATCAGAAGTTCTGTAAAAATGTCGCATTTTCACCCGAAAGGTGAAGCATCGATTGCAATAGCAAATTAGCGGAGAGCCATATGAAGTAAGGATAGTACTTTTATCGGCCGTATCAACTTGTGAACATTCGCTTGCTAACTAAATGAACGAACATGCTGTCAGCGCGCACTGCAAACATGAGCACATCACACTCGATGACCACGGACACTCGCTGGCGTGAGAAAACACAGCAACAGCAGCGAGTAAAGTGACCTTCGTGTTGTGATCGCTTCAGTGCAAACTGAGTGCCGAGCGCACACAGCACGCAGAAAGCTACAAGCCGCCAACGTACCTAGACTCTGCCTCCAACGCAGATCGCTCTCAAGATACGGCTGTGTGACCACGCCAGCTGCCACATACACAGTTGCAGCCAAGCTGCCATCCTTCTCTGGGCTTACCCTTGCACCTACAGCAAATGATGTGCGACCGCTATTTTGTCGCACTTGGACTTTATATAGAACATCACGGCGACGGCTGAAATTCGCCTGTAGTGTCCATGTCATTTCTATTGCAATAAAAGAAAAAAATGTGCCTAAGGACTCGTGTGCTGTAACACACATGTAAAAGGGCCGTTGCAAGGAAAACATGACAGGTTGCAGTGTAAAAAAATAAAACTGCTACATAACTAGGTTGCCAATAACACTAAATGACACACTACATGTAAGTCATAGGCTGTCCTGTAGGCTTTCGCTGTGAAAGTGAAAACATAGCTTGTATTACTGACTTTGTATCTACGTAGCTCCAAAAACTTCTGTTGTTTCACTTCTGATAGTTTGCGATGCTTTGTTTAGCAGATGGAGAATAGTAACCAGACTTTGGCTGTAGAACATTTGGCTGTGAAGCAATTGGTTAGTTTTCGAATAGTTCAAAAATACTGAATAGTTCCTTTTCGAATAAGAATACTAGTTACTGTGTAGTATACGATTAGTTTTGCAACTTTGAATATTCGCCTCCCCCTAATTCTCACCCATGGTTGCCGCATTCTGATGGGGATGAAACACAGCAATGCTCGCGTACTGAGCATTACCTTCATGGTAAATTCTTGCTGCTGGTAATTGCAAGCAATAAATAGTTACTAATCGTTCTTTAGATACAATCTTCGTAAATCTTAGCTGTTTCACTTGCGTTGTAACGACTGCTCACACAGTATGTTCACCTGTTGTCACCTGCTGCAAGATAACAGGTCCTTCAAAACGACACGCCATCAGTAATGGTAAAAATTTTGACGCTGTTGGATTTTATTTTTGCTGATTTCGTCATCGCCTTTGTTGCAGGCTGGCATTGCGACGACACTAACACAGCCCTTGGATGTCATGAAGACACGGATGATGAATGCTAAACCAGGCGAATACAAGGTGAGCATTTAACATCGGTGGTGTTCTAGTTACTCTTTAGAAAAGTTCCTCGGTGAATCTTGTATGTGCCCATGAACCTCCACGTAGCAACAGATAGCATTGCAACAATCCTCTATTTTGTGCTGGAGCATGGCAAATTCTCAAGCTACATTTGCTGCAGATTTTTCAAAGAATGGCACAAGTGCAGTAAAGGCTCACTAATTTTGACCCTGTTAATTCTGAGACTCTGATAATTTATAAACACTATCGAATGCCTCAATTTGTAACTACAGTTGAACCTGCTTTTAACGATATCAGTTTGAACAATATGATGTTGGATTTAACAACGAGCAGCTGATGAACCGTGAACTTATGTATGTGTTCTTTGCGAAATAAGCCGTTTACTACGATGCTCCCACACCACGATATCAGTTATAACAATTAAATCTAGCTACGGGGTTTGTCGAAAGAATAAAGCTCGAAATCGAGGGGGGGAAGAAAACGAACCGTCGCACTCGCCTGCGTACCCCACATCTTCACCCCACCCGTGTTTGTGATATGCACGTTCGACGCATCACCCTACGCACTGGAGAGTTTACGCGTCGCTTCTCCCCTTTCATTCTTTCACCCCTCCAATACACGAGTTGACTGCGCCGTCTTGCAACTGACAGCATCGTAAATGAGAGGAAAAAAAAAGACTTCGACTCTTAGCTCACCGCTGCTGCATGAGGCCATGACAAAGTGGCCATGAGCAGCCACGCAAGTGCATGCAAGTGGTGATAGATAGAAAGGGGAAAAGGTAAGTGAGCAATGTGGCCTGCTGCGGCATTTGACTGCACTCGTCAAATGTGTACTGGCCACATGCCCGCGTGGCCATTGTGACCACAGATTTTTCTACTGCGCTTGATATGGCGGTTGTGGCAAGCAGATGTTTCATTGAGATTCAGTGTTAGGCATTAAGAGGGGACAATCTTTGCCGAAACCTTTGGCAAATACAATGTAAGGCGCTTGCACTGCAGCATGCTCGCTAGGGTAAAACTTGCCAACTGCATCGCCATGGATGAGTAGTTGCCAGTTGATCCCTCTGGTGACAAAATAACAGGGGGATTGGTGTAGCACTTCCTGTGGTTTAAAGAAAGAATAAGGTGAGTTTGAAATCCTTTAGTGAACAAAGAAATGGCCACATGATAGTGTAAACATACAACATGGCATTTCTTGCTCTTTATTCTGCAGTAATGGCAAATAGCCAATAAATGAGGAATAGGTCTTCCGTGCTGACCATACCTTCAGGTGGGGCTAGGATCGGAACACTCGCATCATCGTTCGTTGTAACTACATCACCCGTCATTGTGTTTTGTCATGTGGGGAAGCCTAAACATCAGAAGGCACGAGAGTCATGTGGAGAAGACGAATATCAGTTGACGTAAGAGACAAATGTCCCGGCACAAGGAAGGAAACAGTTGATGAATACCAATACTCCTCGTCTCCTGTTCCTGCCCGCTTCTTTCTTAAAAGTGCTGCAAATATTTGTCAAGTTTTCTACTAGCCCTACTTACTTCATTAACCAATTGGGAGATGTGTAGTAAATACTGTATTTAGGCCAACGGATTATTCAGACTCGGCAAAGATTTCCCGAAACACTGAATTACTAACACAGCCAAAAAGCAAAATGGCGACCATGAAATATGGGGGAAGGGAGCTCTAACACGTGGAGTCTGGGCTATATGTGAATTTCTGCCTTTAGGTTTTGCTTCACGGCAGCGCGGATATCACCTAAAAGTATGGCTTCACGGCATTACAGTGCACGCTGCCGTGAAGCCACACCTAAAGGCAAAGTTCGCGTATAAGGGTGACTTCGAGGCTAAAGATTCTGGGAAAGAGCATCGCCTTATACTCGAATAAAAATGGTAAAGGCACATCTGCCGTCAGTATGAAAACATGTGTATTGTGCACATGCTGCTCTTTCAGTGCAAAAAAAGTTCCAATGACCTCTTTGTTCTAGTAGAAGTTCTCTTTACGAATTACAACCACGCATTGTTTGCACTGGAGGGAGAACATGGCAATTTCCATACAGATGGAATTCAGAACAGAAACTAGTGTTTTGTACTGGATAAAGCCATGCTGACACAGTAAACGTTTGTTTATTGCATTCGTGGTTCATTCCATGATTAAGTGGATAATTCAGAAATATTTTCTTCCAGTAAAATTCAAAGTAACAAGCTTTTGATTAAGTTATACAATAAATAAATGATATTTGCTGTACTTATAGCAATATCTGTAGGCTTAGATAAGACTTTAGCTTACATACTAACACTTTCACTTAGTCATGTTTACTTACCTAATCCAGGACTGGCATGAGTAGCAATAACATTAGCAGTGCGTGAGATGCAAGAAAAGTGTACTAATATTGTCTTCTTCTTGGCTTGCGTGTTTTGAATTCAGTGCATTGGGGGCCGCTCACAATAGTGGCAATGTGCTCCTCTTCACAGTTGACATACTCTGCAGGGCAAAAATTTACGTGTATAGCCTCACACGTTCTGCAGCATGAAGCTCACCACATGTTTTCTGTTTCTCCCCTCACTCTCTCATACAGAGTATATTGCATTGTGCCCTAGAAACGAAGAAATTGGGGATCATGGCTTTTTACAAGGTGAGTTGGAACAATGGCAAGAAGGTTGGAATGGCTACTGGAATAGTACACCCGTGAGCAAAAGTATATGGACCAGAGATTGCACGATAAAGCTAATTTTTCATCTACCTGTGAATGTAACATGAAATTAAAGACTGCAGTTTAAACTTGGAATTGCGAAGTTTCTAGTACACACATTTCAGTTTGTGCATCTTAATGACGAAGAAATTCAGTTTTTTTTCGGCAACCCTGTGGCGCGTATACTTTTGCTCATGGGTGTACATCTGAAACTGTTCAATTCACTGTATGCATAGTAGTACAGCAAGTCTTCTCTTTTGATGGATGTACAGTAGCTGACGGATTTTTTGGACTCCAAAAATTTGGACTTGTTGGATATTTCGGACTTCATAGATGTACCGTTAGGGTTCCCATAGAGCTAATGCATTTAACCGACCCGGACGAATCTAGGTGCCAATGTTCGATTTTCTGGACTAAATCGCTCACTCTGAGCCACGCTACCCGATCTTGGGGGCCACCATGTTGGATTTTCTGCTGGCTTGGCCGGGCTTGGATTCCACTGGCCCCCTGTATAGCCTTCAAGATTAGTAGATGCACGCTATCCTCCTGTCTCGGAGGCCATGCTCGCTCTTTCTTGGCTGACAGAACATTCCAAAATGGGGCACTTGCTTTTTTTTTTCAGGTCAGCTCAGCACTATCGTCATAATCACTTAAGCGGAATCCGTTCTTTTTTTTATTTTTCGGTTGCGCCGTACGCTGTGTGCGGGTGAAAGCTTGCGAGGGTGTGCCGGCAACGCACACGGGAGAGAGGAAGGCGGCCGGAAGCGCGTGGACTTCGCTTGGCGGGGCATGGGGAGGGAGAAGGCGACGGAGACTGTGGGGAGCTGCGTTCATTTGCGCTGAGCCGTGCTCCCTCAAGGGCTGCAAAAGATAGTACCAACCTTTCCTTTCTCAAATGAACCACTTAGTAGCTGCGTTCAGCTCTTGCGGCTGCTGCCGACGGAGCTGCCGCACAGGCACCGTATCTTGAAAGCGATCTGCTATATGGCCGAAGTGTGCGCCCGCGGGGGACTCATCTTCAAAGCGATATGCGATGGGTACAAAGGGCGTGTGCCGAGTGCCAGTAGCTTCGTATGCGCTGTTTTTTTTCTTTCTTCGACGTTCGCGTTGAAGCGAGAAGGTGAATTTGCCCGCTGCTTCTGGCGCGCGTTTCACTCCAGCGTTTAACAAGTTTCCGCGGTCATCGAGCGAGATGTGTTCATGTAACCTGTGCGCACGTGACACCATGCTTATTTATGGTGTTTTTTACTGGTCGATCTGGAGCAGCCGTGAAAATCCTGGAGCTAGTGCTCGCATTTCACCAATCCTAATCTGCCAGCGGAGAGTGAAAATGCTCCGCGCTGGTTCGTACCGGAAGTCTGTGCGCGTTTGTAATAAAAATCGACTTCCGCTCTGTGTGTTTCCATGGCCACCAAAATCGTCGTTCCCCAGCGAGCGGAAGTGACGTATGCTTTTCGCCCTATTTGCGCCCAAATCCGCGCCTCAGCAGCGGAGCAAGTGATAGCGATCCGGCGCGGAGCGAGTTGATCTGAAACGACCAGTGGAAAGCGCGAACTCGCTCCAACTCGACCAGTGAAATTTGGATTCGCCACCATGGAGCAAAAAATCCTGCCCCAGATCGACCAGTGAAAAACGCCATTAGTTAGTAAGTGCATATTTACAACTTTATGCGGCCGACAAAACTAACATTCTTACTTCGTTTAGCTGTCTATTAATTTGCTATCGCAATCGATGCTTAGCCTTTTGGGCGAAACTGCAACAGTTTTCCTAAGCCGCTCTATCCCTCGGAATATTTTTTTCTTGGGGGGGGGGGGGGAGGGGCGCCAGTTTTTCAGACTGTTCGGTTTTTTGAACTGTTCGATTTTTCGGACTATTTTTCAGTCCCCGCTAAGTCCGGAAATCGGTCGGCTACTGTAGTGTTTACGCAGGACATTTATATGGTTCCTATGCATTTATCCTGGGTTAAATTCTGTATTTGCACAAGTATGGTGCGACCACAAATATTTCGGGTTTTGGGTTTGGGGTTTTGACAACTGGGAATGAAATATATTCAAGTTGTAATATGAACGGTGCTTTTTACAACTTTAGCTAAAGGTTTAAGAAAGGTGTTTAGCATAATGTACTGTGCTCATTGATGGACCACACAGCGCACTGTGCTAAAACATTTACAGTTATGTGCTTGCTTCAGGGAAAACCCAGGCTTCTTCCTATGCTTGGGTCTACAGGGAGAAGTTGCTTTGCTGCAAAGCTAAGTCATCTGATGGGCATGATTGCTGCATGTTGCCGTGTGAAATTAAAAAGAATGCCTCACTGTCATCAAAATGGTACCAGCATCAAATTCCCAATACAGTAGAACCTCATTTATATGTTTTTAGGGTCAACGAAGAAAGAATATATGATCCAAGAAAATACACCACCAGCTGACGCTTGTGGCAGCACTGCTGATGAAAAAAAAGCTACCCTCACACAAAACCTTATTTTAAGTTGAAAAGGAAGCCATTAAACTTCTGAAAACCCACTCAGTAAAGCTTGTTATCACTGCCCAGTCATTAACATTAAACGCTTTTTCGAAGCAGTCTAGTAGTGAATCAGACTTACATGAAGCGTGTGATTTCCATCTGGTACCTGGGTCCAATTACCGATAATACAAGCATTTTTTCAAGCCTCGCAGCCCTCTTTCAATTTTTGAACAAAACTGGTGGAATTATCCGATGGGTTGAATTAAACAAAAGGCAGAAAAAATGCCGAACCATGCCATTAACTTCGCAGTATTTGCCTTTAAAGTTAGCTTTACCGCAATACAGCCATGTTATGTGGTGAAGCATAATAAGCAGGGAAACGTGTACTGTTACAAAACATAGAACGCGTTCCTTAATTTACACATGTACATGTGCCGTCTTCGGTCACAGTACGAGCACCGAGACACCTAATAAGTTTACTGGCAGGCCTTCAGAGTTTTAGATAGATGCCCCCCCCCCCCCCCCCCGCTCTTTTGTTGGCTTTAAATGTCTCCTCAATTTACAGAGTTTTTTCATCTTACTGGGGGGTCTTGCTTTTCGCTCTTTTTTCCAAAATTCATATGGTGTTTCTCCTCTTCTCGGAGCATGGTGCGTGCGTGTGTATATACAGTATAGACCACTTATAATGTAACCGCTTATAGTGCAGGACCGGATGTAGTGCGGTCTTTTCAGACTCCCGTTTATTTACTCATAGCACTCTATGTATACACGTGTCGCTTATAGTGCAGTTGTGGGAAACGAAATACCGGTTACAGTGCGGCTGCCTGGGAGTACGGAAGTCAGTCCCCTCAAACGGGCGCCCCAAGGAATGCTCGAGGAAGAAAGAGAGACAAAGTGGAGGAGAAGGGCACATGGTGCGAACTAACAGCCAGTGAGGCTGAAACCAGAATCTTGAGTGCAAGTCGGGAAATACCACGGCGCGCATAGCAAGCGAGGGCCACAAAACTGCCAAGGCCGGCCAACACTCGCTTCACGATAACGGCAGTAAACGAAACTTCAGAGAGCGGACAGTGCCGGCACGGGGAAAAGCAAAGGGCGCACGCAGACACCGTGGAATGTGAGGGAGGAGGGTGGCAGGGAAGCGGATTTTGCCTCGGCAACTCCGCCGCTTCGGTGGCTCCCCTCGCCCTCCCTCGTACCTCCCTCACTTTCGACGGTCACCGTGTGCGCCCGCCGCCATGCAGGCGCCGCTGCTACAGCCGGCCCGGCGCCAGCTCCCCGAAGTTTCGTTTTCTTCCGTTATCGGGAAGCGGGCGTTGGCCGGCCTGGGACAGCGCCGCTGCTTCCCTATGCGCTGTAGCTGCAGCATGCAAGGTCAACACGCAACTAGAAAGTTGAGGAAGCACTGCCATTTTCTACGCGTGGCTACGGTAGCGTGGCTGAGACGTCGGCACGTACACGCATGTTCCGGCGCAACGCAGAATCGGCGGCCTTGCCATTTGAGAGAGGGTGAAATTTCTGCCGCATTTTTTTTTTCTTTTTTCTTTTTGTTCGCACGCGACATTGAGGGGTCTCTCATAACCTTTTACTCTATATGGCGGTGCCGACGCAATGCCGGTCGGAGGCGCCGCCGCATTATTTGGTTCGTTCGACTGTGAAGTGAATGCAAATGTTCTAGCCGCATTCCTCGACTGTCGCATACGCGTGGCGGCTCGGAGCGCATGTTTTGCATATGTGCGGGCCTTGAAAATTGTTGCTTTGGTTATAGTGCGGTACCGCTTATAGTGCAGATATTCACGACTCCGGCGACTTACGTTATAGGCGGTCTACACTGTAATTAAGGAACGCATACAAAGCCCCATTAATGGTCTCACATGCATGACGGGCGAAATGAGGGCTGTAATTAATCACCACAGCAACATCAGAAACAGCTCTGAATGGCTGCAGTATGCTTTTTTGGTGTCTTGGTGCTAATACTGTGACCGGAGACAGCGTATGCGCACCTTTGTAACAAAGAAATACATACTATGTTCCGTAGCAGTAGCCCCATTCCATTTTTTTTTGTTCTTCACTGCATAACAAGACAGCTATACGAAGTAAGGATGTTAGTTTTGTCGGCTGTATTGGGGTGAAGCTGGCTAGTCATGTTCAAATTATTCTGCGAAGGCCAATTTTGAGATCGAAATAACGAAAGTTTGGGCCCATAGAAATGTATTGGTGCCGGCCGAGATCTTCGATCGGGATCGAATTAACCAAAAAATTGAATTAACCGGAGTCGAATTCATGGAAGGAACCAGCAATATCAAAGGAACCGAGCAAGGTATGAAAGGTCACGAGACAGCATCTGCGAATGTGGCTGAGGGGTGACAACTTGTGCCTTCATTCACGCCCTCTAGGTTTTCGACTTCATGAGCCGTGTTGGTGACTGGTGACGATCTGAACATGACAATGTCAATTTTTCTGTGCTGCACAGCAGGTTTTTCAAAATGACAGTTTTCAACGGAGACACGTGATGGTCAACATGGGCATCGTCGTTGGACAGTGATGCATTGGTGGTGCAATGTCGCACTCATTGGACATAACGAATGGGAATGTGATACACATTACCCCTTGGAAAGTAAACGAGACCAGTGGTTCATAGCATAAGAGCAGGGAAAGCATAATAAACAGGAATGTATCGATGAGGTTCTAATGTACATGTCAAGCTCATTTCTCCTCTCTTTTTTACTTTCGTAATGATTCCCACACCTGTTTTTCTTTTTTCAGGGCTACATCCCTGCATTTGTGCGACTGGGCCCACACACTATCCTGACCTGGGTCTTCCTCGAACAAATGCGCCTCAATTTTGGCATCCGCCGGTTGACGCACTGATCTTGAAGCGCCTGCTTCACCATGCTAGCAAGTTTGCGCAAAGGGTGTATTGCGTCGACTCTGTGGCAAAGTGACCCACCAGCAAAGTGACTTGCTTGTCGACTTTGCACTGTTGCAGAAGCACCCCTTAAATGATAGTGATGTCTTAGAGCCTGTTGACGTGCAAGAGGGTGTGGCGTCTGGGCAGGAAGTGGCTAGCTCTCTCACTTTGTTTTTATACTTTCATCGATCATATATCGCTGCTTCCGCTGTTCACGCTCAGGTGAGGTTGTCGCTGCCTTTGCACCTATTATTTTTATTTTTACTAATTCACGTTATTTTTTTTACTGAGACTGTTAACCCGGTTTCAACACATTGGTATGCTTCAAGACGGATAGAAATTATTTAGAGTCATCGTGAGCCATGTTGCGACATCCAGTGCTTCAGTACAAGGATGATACGAAGTCCATTGTACTGTGTTGCCTTCATGACCGGTGCTTTTGTGTTTGAGTAATTCGCACGCTATCCCTTCAGCAGTCATATAAGAGCTATGTATGCCTTCTAATGTACAATGCATGGATGTCAAATTGATGTAACATTTGAAAGATGGCACTACTGCTACAAATTCAAGGCTATTTATGGGCATGTTGGCAGCACTACAAACACTATCAAATGATTCTGATTTGTTTCTAAAAGCATGATATCAAGAGATAAATTTTCAGCCACCAAGCCTCATGGTGATGTTGGAAGTAAAACTTGTAACTTCAAGTGTTTTAGAGCAGTTTTTTCTGGTCTGAGGGCCATATTTGAAGAATGTTGTTTATGCTATGGGGCACCATCTGGACATAATTCTTATTGTGAAAGCTGTGAATAGAACATCCTTTATTAAAAAATACACAAGAGTGCAAAACTCTATGCCACAATAGCAAGGTTCCCTGGTCTTTCTGTATTTGTTTGCACAGCAGTGTTTTGTTTAAAATTGTGTCGTAATTTATAGACCCAGGGCTGCCTTAGTTTGTTGAACCATTTGATTTCAGCAGCTACCATGCAAAGGACTTGTGACTAGGCGTTCATTGTGCTCAACACTAGTGGCCAGTGGAATTCTCTTGGTCTGTCGCTGATGCACGAATGTTTTATTTCTGCGGCCACATCACGAGTAATAAAACTTAGAATGGCTTCTGTTGTCTATTACCGTATTTACTCGATTGCAACACGAGTTTTTTTTCCAAATTTTTGCTACCTGAAGTCGATCCTTGCGTTACAATTGAATACCGAAATTCAAGTTATCTAAAAAGTGCAATGATGCACCCACTTCTAATCAATGAGTGAAATATGCGAGTGAAAGTGAAATGTGCGAGTGAAAGCACGAGGGACGTGCACGTTCATGGAGAGCAAACGCACGGCGAAGAGCAAACATGGCGTCTTCCATCGCGCGAAAGGCCGTGGGGGGTGGGAGGGAGCGGAGGCGGTGTTTAGCTGCGGCACCAAATGGCGTATCTTGCGATCGGGCGCAAGGGTAACTGGCGACTCAATCCCCCAGGCGAAAGAAGAAAAGCCGGAAGGCAGCGCGGGAGGGAAGGGCCACGGCTTCTACTCTGCCACCAACTGCGTACTTGTACTTTGCGCGGCTGCGGGCTGTCGCGCGCACCGTATCTTGAACGCAATCTCTACACGGCTATTACCTTTGTACGTGCTGTGCTTTCGCCGCTTAGTTTCCGTTGAAGTGATAGACCGCATGAACTTTCACTCGCTGCTGCTGCTGCGCTTGCTCATGACAGCATTTTGACAGCAGTTGTCTGCGGTCGTCGAGTGGGATTGTCGAGTGTTTACTTGTGCGCGCTGACACCATGCTTGTTAATTCAGTTAGTAAGCAAATGTGTTCAAGTTTATACAGCCTATAAAACTACCATCCTTAATTGCTATCGCAACTATAATTTGCTATCGCAACTGATGCTTCGCCTTTCGGGCGAAGCTGCGACTTTTTCATGCATCCAGTGGTTTTCTTCTTTTTTTTTTTTGCTGGACGCAACAAAACGTCACCCCTCGCGTTACAATTGCGGTCACATTACAATCGAGTAAATATGGTATCTGGCATGTGGGGATTTAGGTTTCTTGCACTGATTTCTCAAGATCTGCAGCATGAGGTAGTTGTGATGAAGTTCTTGTGCGACTATTAATTTAATATTCTGCCTCACATGGCTTATGTCAGGCGGAATAATCTTTGCATTTAGCCTTGTCACCCAAGACTTCATGTAAAAAGCAGCGCTGTGTAAAATAAGTTGACAATCTATCGATATATTATCTGGCCGGGAATTATCATGCGAAGTGAGAGAGACATCATCAAAGGTGAAAAATTATTATAAAAGTGAAATCACCTTGGTGATTCAGTGTGAACAAGGCTTCTGTACGGGGGCCAAAACTTTGTTTCTCGTACTTCTTACCTTAGTTGGAGTGTATACTGTTTCATCGTTAAGCTGTTACCATTACCACTGCCGCCCTGGCCTATTAGCATGTACTAGCTAGCACATGTTACCAGTAAGCACTAGTGCTATTGGTAAAGCTGTCCATGTTATCTGTTATGCAAAGTTCCTTGGTTATCTTCTGCAAGTTCATACCTGCGCATTACAAACTTCTTCATGCTCTACAGAGAAGTTGTGATGAAACTTCTACTTCTCGTTGATCACTGCTATTGAATGGCTTTTTTTTTAAGGAGAGTCCTGACGCACATCTTTTAAGCTGTAGAAATTACCGCACGTTTCTTGCACATAAAAGGACATAATGAGGTATTCACCTTCTGGGTACTGAAGCTGAAATTGGTTTGTAGAAGCAAATATTACATTGGACCTCCTGGGTGCCACGCTATTCTGAATTCCACCAAAAATGGCCCAATTTATTACGGCAGAATTCATTACGAAAAGCAGTGTAGACAATATTTTAAGCATTTGCTTACCATATAGACTTGTGTAAGGACCACACTCCCAACTTGGCAGCCCAAAATTTGGAGAG
Source organism: Dermacentor silvarum (assembly GCF_013339745.2). Taxonomy (NCBI): domain Eukaryota; kingdom Metazoa; phylum Arthropoda; class Arachnida; order Ixodida; family Ixodidae; genus Dermacentor; species Dermacentor silvarum. The sequence goes on from NC_051158.1 coordinate 78,734,341, forward strand.
AAAAAATTTTCAATGGAGAAAGTGGTGTTCGGTACCCTGATGCCACACGGGTGCATCAGCGAATTTTCGCTTGCTGCATGCTTCCACGTACCGCTACTAGATGGCGACAGTTGCGCCTTAACCTCTGATGCAATAGTACATCCAGGGATCCGGGGTGTGCACAAGTCAAGACTGCACCAGTGCCATTTTGCCGAAAAAGGTTCAGTCCCGTGTAAAGTCCGCACCTCGTCAAAATTGCAAAAAAGTGTGGCCCTTGTGTGAGGCTATACGTTATGCAAAATGTCAACCATTTATTGCAAAAGTCAAGCCTAATAGCATTATACAAGAAAACAAAACATATTGTTGACGAGAGAAATGAAAATTGAAAGAAAATGTAAAAGGATCTGCGACAAGCTAAGCTCATCCTTGGCCATTCTTACCAAAAATGTGCGGATGAACCCGGTTTGCCCATGACAAGAAAGAGGTTAAAATATTTAGGAAACTCAAGTGCTCTTTAGTTCACGTTCCTAGCATTTAGAGGTCTTGAACCTTCATTTAATGCAAAAGAATGATATCAAAATTGTCGTGTCGGAGTACTGGTAAAATATTCCGCGTTGTGACTCCTGTCGTAAATGCTGTTCCATAACATTAACCTTGGACATTCTTTTGCTATTCCATTTTTCATGCTTAGACTTAATTTGACTCCTTAAGGTCATGTACTTCAAAGTAGGAGCTGAATTCTGTATATACCAGGTTAGTTTGAATGTAAGCTTTACCCCCTAAGCGTGAAATTAAATTATGGCTTGACAGGGAGGGGGGGTCGGGGCCTTAATTTTTGTGTTATGTTGTAACACATATCTGCAAATATTTTTTCCTCTTAGTATTGTTGAAACTGGTGACAGATGCTATATTTTGCTGGCTAATGTTTTAAATTCCTTATAATCTCTCTGAAAGCAATGTAAGCATTCGATTGAGTGTGTGACAGTGTATGGCTGTGATTTATCTAGTCAGTTATGTGGGCACATTTAACATTGTGATCCCATTGTAGATGGGATCGAGATACCATCTTTTTTTAGCACACAAAAAAAAATGCTTTCTTTTCCTTGGAGTTTCAAGTTTGTCAGCACCTAATTAAAAGTAAACTTTCTCGTCAACAAAATCTCATGCTGTCACAGACATTGTCGCTATTTGAAATAAAAAGGTAATTTCTCTTTTAATATTGGGTATAGGGCACAGTTGCATGTTTTGGGCTATCATGGTGTTTGATAGATGTACACCCGTGAGCAAAAGTATACAGGCCACAGGGTCACCGAAAAAACTAAATTTCTTAAGAATTAACATGCTTAAACTGAAATGTACGAGTGCACTAGAAAGTTCGCAATGCCAAGTTTGGACTGCAGTCCTCAATTTCAAATTGCATTCGCAGGCAGTTGAAAAAAATCTGCTTTATCACGCAATCCCTGGTCCGTATACTTTTTCTCACGGGTGTTCATGCCTTAATGTTGTTTCTTCTCTGGGTGTGCGATGAGTAACAAGTAGATATGAATAGTTTTAATTAAAGTGAATTTCTGTTTCCAATTACTCGCCTATATGTTCAGGTATTAACAAGCAATTACAGATGTTTCATCTTTAATGTATCGCTGCTTTCCGAGTTGTGAGACTGCCTTACTCAGGGCATGTGCTGAAGTTGGTTGCTTCGCACTGAACAGTTTTTAGTGCTTGAGCATGCATCGCTATTTGTGGTATTCTGTGAAGACTTAAAAGCTGAAAAATTCTAAGTGTTACCACAAACTATGGCTTGTGTTGGCGAGTTTTTAAGCTGATGCTTGCAGACATTGCTTAACTGTTACGTTGTGTGCAACTATTGGCCATTTGGCAAAATCTAACTTGCACACTACTGTGTGAATGTGTTTGCAGACGGCATGGCCGCTAAGATCACAGATAAGCTCCCAATCTCGGAGGCCAAGCTGCATGTTAGTCGCAAACTTGCTGACTAGATAGATATGTAGGCCACCCTTTGTATCAGGGTCTTTACAGGTGTCACCTTGCCGTGAAGAAAAGTTAATGTGGTCTACATTTCCTTTATACCTGTGCGATTGGGCCATAGTGCCACCTTGAAAGAGGCAGCAGAAACGGGTCGTGACACATGTTGTGCAGACCATGAAAGTGATGCCAATTGTGACACCTCTTCATTGCATGTGATGTGACAGCAAACGTGACAAATTTTGTTGGAAATGTGGAACATGTGTGTGCAACATGAATTTTGCCGGGAAGGTGAGTCATGCTTTCACGAAGCTCCGAGGTGCAGTTTGAAAATTGCCCTAGTTATCTAGTAACCTTGCTTGAGGTGGTATATAAAGGTGTCCTTACAAGGCTAGGCGATGCCTAGAGGTTAGTAGATATGCAGGCACACGAGCTTGACAATTGCTCTGACATCCCAACTGCTCAAAAAATGTGACCAGTTTGCACATTCCAAGTCTTGTGTGGGGATCAGCAGATTTGTCATGGCCATTAACCGAAGCCATCTTTCCTGCAAGTTATTTATCTTGATGACCTAATATCAAATGCAAGTTTGGCCACTGAAACGATTTTTCTTTGTACAAAAAGTCAGAACTGTGAGAAACTTATCGGTTTAAATGGTATATGGCTAAACCGATATGACATCTAAGGCTTGGCATTTTATGTTTTTGGTTTGTTATTACTACCGTGGTGGAAATGGTTACAGCATGATTACTAGAGCCTTGAGCACTCTTCGTAACTTCAGTCTCATATATGCTGCGTTGAGAACATACACGCTAATTCTCTTTTCAGCATTGTGTTATGACTGTGTTCATATGCATATTTGCTTCTTTAATTGTCTTTCCTGAGGGGACAACTTGAAGTCTGTGAGACTGTTATAATGTTAACTGAAGTTCTGCTAATGTTTACTTATATTCTTGTACCTGAGTTTTTATATTGGTCATGTATTATGCATCCCTTTATTGATTTGTTAAGTTTGTATATTATGTTTTTTTATAACCTCTCAAGAGCAACGTGAATTTGGTGATCACAAGTTGCTTTAGCTGTACAAGATAATCACCTGTACCTTACACCAAAATTGGTATTTTATTTGAGCATATCCCGCATTTTATTTGATGGGTTTTAGATATGAAAATATTGTGAATGAATGCCATTGTTTGTTAGTTTGTAGTATATGTTGCCTTGTGGGCAGCCCTCGGTGACAGCAGATTGTGGCAGACAAAATCTCACTCACTTTTTGTGTGCAATTTGAATTTTTTGTTGAGTGTCATCTACCTAAACTTCATGTCACAAGTCATTTGCAGCACTGTGGAAGCTGCAAGACTCCTTAGCCAATAGGAAGGCCGAATGCCTCTCGAGATGTGTTCATCTGTGTCTTCTCAGCATCTGTTGAATTCGCGGTATATGACATGCATGTGCAAAGATCCTATTATGTTATGTATCGCTGTAACATATCATGAACCAAGCGAAACCGGAACTCTCTAACCCCTCCATTAACCAGACAGTTACGCCTGAAACTCTATTCCACTGTGTAAGGATATTATCTCTGAATGCCTCGTACCTTCAGCAGTGCTGCAAACGACTTGTGAGATTGAGTGTTGTGAGCATATTTCGTTGTGAACAAAAATCGTTGTGAACATATTTCACAACGATTTTTAAGGTACCATCGAAAGTGCAGCCCTCAGGCTGAATGATTTGCCAAGGTGCAGTTTCCACGAAATGTTAACGCTGACAGTAAGAGGTCTATTTGTGAGCACCCTTTACTGTCAGTTAGTTGTGGTAAAGTAACGATAACCTAAGAGTTGACTGATTTATGCGGTTTAAATACAGGTATTTTAAAGAAAGGGCACCATGGAGCAATTTTCTAACAAGGTGTAGTAGAAGTACGCGCTTGTTTCTCAATAAACATAAGTTCTAATGACAACTCGTTTACATGTACCTTTCCTGATTTTTTGGTTTTGTTTCCATCGAAAGTATATTTGTGACTTGTGCAGCCAACTGCATGAAAGAACTGAAGCATATATTAGAGAACCTTAAGCTCGTTTTATGCAGCATTAGTAAAGCATTTTTCGAATTACACTTGTTCATCATTTTGATGCTCGAGTCGTGAAAATATAGAGATGTGAATTGTAAAGCTGCACTCATTTTCATGAAAGTGTCTCCTCCCCTCTGTACACATTACACTGTGAAAAATAGTCTGTTCAATTTATGGATTTGCCGTACAATTGATGTTGTACCTGTCTAGAACATGTTGTTGGGCTAGTTGGTGCATCTCCCATAGCAAGAGCCACTGTGCAAATAAACATGACACGAACAGCCATGGCCATTCTCCTCTTGATGTGATTGGTTCCCATCGGTTCTTGCACACCTTCTGCTTTTGCCTTTCTCAAAATCGTATGGAACAGGTTTATGGGATGAAAGTTACGGACCAAAACACTGATTGATGTGTTAAACCACTCACATACAAGACTTTGTTTCTTACCATGGCAACTTTGCTGTTCATGTTTCGATGACCAAACTGACCGATCGCCAAATACAAAAATGTTTTTTTGTTGTAGCTAACTTAATGTTAAGCCTAACCTAATAAGATCCACAAAGCTGTTTTGCACGGGAATCCATCTCTACAGCCTTTTCTTGAGTTACGGGACCCATTCTGTGTAATGTACGCAATGAATATCACTTATGTAATGACAAAGAACATCCAGACTTGGTCCTCAAAAAATGTGGCTTTTCCTTGCAGGCAGCACAGTAAGCTAGCAAACTGTAGTATGTTCCTTTGGGTTCTGTTCATTTGCACATTGGTTATTACTACTGATATGCAAAGCTGTATTCAAGTTTTGCAAGCTGTGATGCAGCTCATTGCTGCTTGTTGCTTGTGTTCTTGAAGATACGCACAGTGCATTTCTGTGGTGTGCTGAAGTTGCTACTTGTACCGTACTCTCTGAGCTGGATATCGTCGTCCCTTTGTAATGTGTTGTTCAAAAGAGCTTGCGGACAGTGTTGCTGCCTTGCTCATGTTGCTCTGTGCTTAGGAATACTTCTAATGTGAAGAAAGCTGTCTTTCAAAGCTCTAGAAATGTAGACCTAGCAAAGAACAATTTGTTGGCGGTATTTGCTGTTGTACTGTATTCTAGCATTGCATAGTTGTTGGTTCGAGAATAGAAATTATTCAGGGAGTAGGATTTGTACTGCTAGACCACATTTGAATGAAGGCACCAGAACTGCAGCAGAAGGAGGTAAATGGATTCAAGAACAGAATTGGGAAATAAGTAAAAGTGTCCACGACTGGCCTTAGTCATAGAAATTGGCGTTAATGTATGCAGTCATTAATCATTTTTGTCTTTGCAAGAAGCACTCAATTATTCTTTGAAAGAATGTTGGCTTGGCATGTTTGTATTTCATTGTAGTAGACCAGTGTACAACACTGTTCCTGTGTTGTGTGCTGGTCTTCTACAGTGCAATATAGACAATCTTGACTGTCAAGCAGACTATTCTTGCCTGCAAATATGAAGGCGTCTGCAACCTTGACACAATATTGACTTCTCTGAAAGTGAGCTCAGCGAGTGAATACGTGTGTACATGTGAACCCAGCAACCTGAACGCATTGTGTTACACAGTATTGTTCCACAACAACTGTGCTTCATTTTATAGTGGAAAAGGTATGTTTTGGCATACCTAGGCATGGGAGCACTGCTGTCCTGTCACTTAACTACTTCATACTGGTAGCTAGTATTTATGGTGCACCGTGAGATCTCACCAGACAATAGGGAAAAGCAGCACATTCTGGACATGGTGTGATTCACCTAGGCAATGAAAAAGATAATGCCATGTTGTTTAACAGAACTTAAGAGCATGCAAGGCTGTCTCACAGCACTGAGAACTAGTAAAAGCATCAACTGTTACGAGAATTAGGCATGTGGATATAAACGGTGGCAGAATTTTCCATTTCCGTACGTGTGTACATGTGAACCCATTTACTTGCTCCTCAAATTAATGGCTCGAGCTTGAGTAATGTATCTCTGAAGGTGGTGCTAGCCATCTAGTCGATGGACTTAAGTTCCAATGCCATGGTGCACATTCCTAGAGTATTTAAAAGCATGTCATAACTCGGCTTCGGTGCATCTGATTTATGTTGAGCAATTACTACATTGCAGTTCCGGAAGTAAAGCATTCCTATAGAATCTAATAATAGTGAGTACACCATGGCATTCATTTTGACCATGATAATTGCATGGCGATTGGGCAGCATCAAATAGACATGCCGTTTCTGTATGTGTTTTAATCGGAAGTATAATGGAAATGTGCTTCATGTGGTTGTTGTTTCACCCTTGCTTGTGGTTCTATGAGGCGTTCTGCAAGGTATTCTAGGAAAGCGTTACCACAATTGCTTCTGCTATTTTGAGTGCAGTGTTGTTATCCCTGTCATACCTGCCAAGTCTGCCGGATTACCTGGGAGACTCCCGGATTTGGACTGTTTCTTCCGGTTGTACGGTTGACAGGAAAGTCTTCCGGAAAGTGCAGTTATGTTCCGTTTCTATCCGCGTCCAGCGCTTTGTCAGGCCACATTGGCAAAAAGAATCCAATCCAGTTGGAAGTTCATCGCGCAAAAAATTTTTAAGAAAGTAGTAGGGAAGCCCTACCTATACATGTGCTATTTTGCGCGGGATCGAATCCTGGCCACGGCGGCCGCATTTCGATGGGGGCAAAATGCGAAAACACCCGTGTACTTAGATTTAGGTGCACGTTAAAGAACCCCAGGTGGTCTAAATTTCCGGAGTTCCCCACTACGGCGTGCCTCATAATCAGAACTGGTTTTGGCACGTAAAACCCCATAATTTAATTTAATTTTAACATGTGCTATTTTGTTAACTGCAGAGCCATTCCTTACGCTGATGGGGTTGTTGGGTGCCCTAGTAGCCCTAGCCTCATTAAGCTAGTGGGCGAATGCCGCGTTCCGCCACTAACAACAATAGACTCGCCATCATTCTCCTCAGCATGAGCTTTTCAGCATTGCGTAGGCCCACGGCAGTCATGGCTTTAAAAGCAAGGAGTGCTAGCGCAAAAAGTGTCAAGTATTTTAATGTAGTGCTCAGCCGAAGTGACGCTGGGTATTTTGTTGATACCACAGAGTAATGCAGAGTGCAAGTGGCAATTTAACATCGGGAAAAATACGAGGACGCAGTGCCGCTCGTCCATGTGTCGCTCATCTAAGACGCTGGGAAACGTTATCCTCGAGTATGTGAAAGAAATGAAATTCTTACAATCAATCATTATCTGAAGAATTTTTGAACACCTGCTGTGATTGCTTAGTGGCTTTGGAATTGCGCTGCTAAGCACGACTTCGCGGGATAAAATCTCGGCCACGGCGGCCGCATTTAGTTGGGGCCGAAATGCAAAAACGCCCTTGTGCCGTGCATTGGGTGCACGTTAAAGAAGCCCACGTGGTAGAAATTAATCCGGAGTTCCCTACTACGGCGTGCCTCATAATCAGATGGTGGTTGTGGGACGTAAGACCTGAGAATTTAAATGAAATTTTAAAGAATTTTGATGGCAGAATGAGCAACAACGAAATGCTTGCAAAAGTGAGACATTGATGTTCACGTGGTCAGTTGTATATCTGTAAATAAAATTGTAAGGAAGTTCTCCTGTCAGTACTTGAAAATATAGACGTCAGGGGGGGGGTGTAAACGATTGACTCCCCCCTCCCCGGTCGGAAGATCTCCCGGATTGAGTTTCTTCGAACTTGGCAGGTATGCCCTGTGGTCACCAGTATGCATTCATACTTTGATGTTTCTCTGTGGGCATGTGAGCACTGCACCACTTCTCAGAATTGCATCAAATAAAGGACATAGTATATGTTGGTTTGCCATGAAACCTGCTCCTTTGGAGGTGGAGTTTCAGTTTCAAAAAAGAGAGATAAAACTTGGGTATCAATAGAGTGCATATTTCTCTGTGGTTTTGCTTGTGTGTGTACTACCAGTTGAGCATTGTGAAATGACAAACATTAATATATTTTTGTAACACTATTCTTTCTCTCGTTAAAAGGAGACTAAGAAAATTTTATTTTTCTCTCTTGTTTGGGTTGCTCTAATGCGCATTGGGGTGGGACATATAAGGCACAAAATCAGCGCTTGCATAAGTGTATTTTTGTACAGTGTTGCCCGGTTATGCAATAATAAATGTTGTGGTGGTCTTAAGTGCTCTTGTGTGTTTCACATGATGTTTTCATAATTGCATCTAAATGTGCCCCCATCAGTGAGAGTCAGTTAGTCTGATGGTCTGTTTTAGTGCTGCCATGTAAATACTTCGTTCCTGTTTTAGGCAAACTTTTGCTCCAACCAATGCCAAAACAATACCCATACTTTTCGGCAGTGCCTTACAAACTTTCTTGCTCTAACACTGCAGTCCAGAAATTATTCATATCATCCGAGATTATTAATTAAGTTATGCCTTCAGTTGCCTTTGTTGTCTTCAGATAGATTGGCTTCCAACGGCAGCTGCTTCAAAGGCAGACAGTTATTTTGTGAGCAAGAGTGCAGTTTTGAGAATGTTTAATGTAAAAAGAAGTTAACACCTTTGGAAGTGTGCAGTTGTTGCATAATAATATTCATTAATTAATATAGAAAACACATTTTTTTCATCTAACTTTTAAACATGTTCTGTATTCTTTAATATGACCTTTTAGTTGGTAAAAACACAGCCCCAAAGTTTAAAATAAGGTAGTTAATGCCAGTGCACCGTTAACGCCCGTGTGCGGGCGAGAATGCAAGGGCAAGGCATGAAGGATGTTTGCTTGGTGCGCACCCAATGGTTTGGAGGTCACGTGATCGAGACCGCGCTGGTCCACGGCCGTGCAGGATAGGCAAGGTGAGATCGAGTGCGCAAGGGGTGAGTGCTTGTCTCCTCCCTAACAGTGTTTGCTATCATGTCTATTACGTCCACAGCTCACGCTGTGTGAGAGATGCAACGGGCAGAGCACCCACGCACCAAGAACGGATACATTGCGCGCACACATTGCACGCGGGAGTGGAAGTGCAGTATACTCATTCTTCTCGACCTGCCACGCAAGTGGCTTATTAAGCTACCTAATATTTTCAAAGTAAATTGCGCCATATCGTCTGCAAAGTACGACGTACGCAGGAGCTAATCATGATAGCTTCGAATTGTAATTCGAACATACCAGGAAGACGTAATTCTCTTACGATGAAACTCAAAGACAAAGCTTCTTGGAGGACAAATATCCATCTGTATGCCAAAAAAGAAAAGGTCCATGTGTAATATTCTTGGGATATTTGTGATAGGATATCTGAAACATGTCGATCACATGCTTGTCAGTTATGTCACGATTAACAATAATAAATTCACGTGTGGCGCATACCCGCATTCGATATGCGGGTATGAGCCAGGTATATGCGAGTGTGAGCCAGGGACAAGAAAGAAGTGTGGAACCACCAAGCACAGTTAAGAACACTGGGGCTGTATTTAATTAATTATTAAATTCATATTAATACTCCTATCTAGGTAAGGCTGACAAACTTGGTATAGACTACTTAATTCTTTTATTATCGGTTCGTATCACACCTTCAATTATTTATGTATGTTCCTTTAATTTTTATTATTTATTTCTAAACTAATTTATTTTAAATTTCTATCCTAATACCACCCGGTTCGTGGCCTATCCCCCACAGTGGGTTGTGCCATTGATTGAGGCATCATCATCATCACACTGGGGCTTTAGTTGTACATCCCCTCAATACAAGATATTATGCACGTCTCACCGATTCCCAGGAACCTGCACCCAAACTTCCACATCGGGCGGCGACGCGACCGAGCGCAGGCGCTCGCGAGAAAGTACGGAAACCACCCCAATGTCTTGTACGTAGACGCTGCCAGCACTGAAAGAAGCGCCGCATTCGTCACCAGCGTAGTCGGCAATCTCGGGACCGAAATAAATGCGTCCTTGGTTTCTAGAGCGAGCGCTTCGGAGGCAGAGGAACTATTGACCCTTTTCGCGGAGCAGTTTGCTCTACAAGAACGAGATGGCGCTTTCGGCCGCGCGCCATACGTTGCCTCAGCGAATGCGCACGAATACGAAACCATTACTGCTTCTACCCTGCTACTGTGCGATCAGCTGTCGAAAATGCAACTGGGTGTGCGCTAATGCACTGTGCCTAATTCATACTGCAAAATGTGTAATGATAAAGGGAAGACGTGTGCGGTAATTCGCTGCAAGAATAGTGATTCACATATTAATGAATGGGATCAACCTGTGTCGCCGCTGCTACATAAGGACTGCCTGTGTTGATGCCCTTCGCGATGCATGGCTTTCCTCAAGAATAAAAAAATATAATTCATCCATCTGCGCTGTATAGCTAACCTCCAAAGAAAGGACTTCAACTCCGGAACGTCGGCACTTGGGAGTGAGTACCGCTAGTTACAAAATGAAGTAGTGCCACTTACTGGCATAGTAAGTTTCCCGCACGCTATCTACACACATCCACCCTTACTCGCACGAAAACTTATGCCCACCCTATCGCCAACGTGTGAGTGAATAGGCGCACACTTGAATCAATGTGCCGAAGCATGAGTGACGGCGACTACACCGACAAGACACGAATGTTGGAAGCTGAATGTTTCGTGACGGTCCACAGAGCAAGCGAGGCACTAGCGATAATATGTCTTTGCTACGAGCTACCGCAAAGTACCGAACATTTAAATTCCAAGCTTTGTGCACAACAGGAACAAATTTATCGCAGCAGAGCACACCCGCGAGTGATTACGCTGAAAATAAACATTCAGATAGTGGCCGCACCGAGGAACTTTACTGAGTCAGAAATATGACAAGCCGCTGGTTCAAAATGTTTGCCAAATAAAGAACGCAGAGCACACTGATCCCAATCTAATTCATAAGCGGAAAGTTTGGACAGCTTGGAATACATTTCTAGCCCCGCCTTTAGTACAAGCACCGTACCAGTTTCGAGATATTAATTCCCGAACTTTGCGGAGAAATGCATTGGCGTTCCAGTTAGGTTCTTAACAAAACGTCGCTTTATCCATTGAAGCACAAAATTAACTGGAACGCCAATGTATTTCTCCGCAAAGTTCGGGAATTAATACGCTGCTCACGCCGTTTGGACAAGGCGTAATAAGCTCTGAAAGCACTTACATGTCTTCTGAAGCTGTGGCCAAAGTTTATTGTCGTGCACGCAGTCACCGTCTACGATACGCGTCGAAACAGCGGTTTGCTGCGCCGCGCCGGCGTCACGTGCTTGCATTATAAACGCGGAGGCAACGGAGGCGGCTGAGGCAAGCAATGGACGCGTCACCACGTGATCAAACATGGCAGCGCCCACGGGAGCGCCGCGAAAAGGGTCAATAGCGCTAGCATTAGCCATCACGACCGCACCGCACTGGGAGTGCGTCATAGTTCTTACGGACTCTCGGACGGCATGAAGAAATTTTTTCTGGGCCAAAATTTCCCTCGGCCGCACATCGCATTCTGAATGGAGCGCACGAGCTCCCACCATACTTACAAATTGTGTGGACTCCGGGGCATTTGTCCTTACGCGGCCATCAGTAGGCACACGCTACGCCCGAGCGCAAGCACACCGGGAGCCGCGAGAAGGCCGCGCCGAGCAGTTCCATTTAGGGAGCCTACATGCAACGCCGTTAAAACGCCGTTAAAACGGCGTTGTATGTAGGCTCCCTAGTTCCATCCCGAGCCTATACCATTAACCTATACGCACATCCTACAACACTATCGCCTTTCACGAAGATCACTACCGCCGCCTCACAATGCTCTGACGCGAGAAGAAGCCGTAATATGGCGAAAACTACTAAGACATATCCACATTTGAGTCTCTACCCCGCCATACACCCTGCGCTGTATTCCTATATAAATGCCAACACTTCAGTAGCGCACCCAGGATCTCTGCCAGGTTGACAGTTTGCCAATACCATCTAAACAGCACTAATTTCGATTATTTCACGGGAAATTGTCAAAAAATGCGCTCTTTGCGAGTGTGTAGTCGATTGCGCGTCTTACATCTTAGTTGCAGTACTCAAATGCGTAAGGAAAGAAAGGGCCCGGTTAAACAAAAAGGGGGGGGGGGGGTTAAGGTCGGCCTCAGGGGGGGGGGGGCGGTTACAACCCCCCTGTCGGTGCGCCACTGCAACACTTTGATCAATGCGCAACGGTTTAACACATGGTATGGACTTGCGCAAAAACGCCACAGCTCACACCCATAACACACCCGACCAAACGGCAATCAGAGGCAGCGCTGTCCAGCTCCGACGCGACAGACCAGCTCAACCTGGTCAACCGAGCGAGAAGGGCAGCTAAGGCCGCTCGACTCCTGGACTGAGGCACCACCCACTGCCGAGGGGAGGAGCTACCTACGCTCGTGTGCTCTTTTGCTTGAAGTTTATTCTCTTTCTTTGCCCTCACGGCCCGTGGTGCACGGAAATACCCGCACTAAAGCACATCACATGGGTACATAGGTCGGCGCACTCACTGATGAGTGCACTCACTCACTCGCACTCATTTCAGAGGCGTGAGTGCGAGTGTGCCAGTGAGTGTGAGTGCAGGTGAGTGCGAGTGCGAGTGAGTGCCCGTGAGTGTGAGTGCAGGTGAGTGCGAGTGAGTGCCAGTGAGTGTGAGCGCAGGTGAGTGCGAGTGAGTGCCAGTGAGTGTGAGTGCAGGTGAGTGCGAGTGAGTGCCAGTGAGTGTGAGTGAAGGGGAGTGCGAGTGCGAGTGAGTGCCAGTGAGTGCGTGTGGAAGTGAGTGCGAGTGAGTCCCAGTGACTGAGTGGAAGTGAGTGTAAGTGAGTGCCAGTGAGTGTGAGTGAGAGTGAGTGCCAGTGAGTGTGAGTGGAGGTGAGTGCCATTGAGTGTGAGTGCCAGTGAGCGTGAGTGGAGGTGAGTGCCAGTGAGTATGAGTGGTGGTGACAGCCAGTGAGTGGACGTGAGTGCCAGTGCATGAGCGTGAGTAGAGGTGAGAGCCCATTAGCATGAGTGGAAGTGAGTATGAACGTGGTGAGTGCCTGTGAGTGTGAGTGGAGATGAGTGTGAACGTGATCGACTGAGTGCTGTGTGAGTGGAGCTGAGTGTGAGCGTGACCGAGTGCTGTGAGTGTGAACGTGGTGAGTGCTTCTGGGTGTATAGAGGTGATTGTGAACGTGAGTGTGAGTGCAGGTGAGTGTGAACAAGAGTGATTGCTTGTCAGTGGAAGTGAGTGTGAACGTGGTGAGTTCTTGAACGATAAGCAGAGGTGATATCGGTTCACCTTGCTTGCGGAAAAATGGAGGCACGTTGGGTGTACAAGCTCACTCGCGGTGATGACTTATCGCGCTAGCAGACTTGTTCATGCCAAGATAGAAACCACTCACTAAGGTCGTATAATAATCCAAGGTTAAGGCATGAGTGAGACAATCTATAATGTATAATGAAATGAAATGTATAATGAAATGTGATAATTGTGATCATGATGCTAACTGCTAGAATAAACGGCGAAAAATGTCTGCGGTTTTAAAAGCTAATGAGCGGTCATACGTTTTCATAATTAAGAACTTATCGACCGGAAGAAAACAGTGCTTTTACTTGCATTGATTTTTGCTGCTTCGCTATCTAAAGGACAAACTTCTCTTGGCGGGAAAGTGAGCGAAGCGGTCACGTTGATGCCGATGTCTCTGTGGGTGTATAGAAGCGCCCAGCCCTAACCATGCGTTCCACAGACATTGTAGAGCGCAAGTAGTTTTTTAATAAACTCTTGTTAAAATATTCTCTCTGCGCTGGCAGTGGTCACTGGAAGGGTGACTAGAAGCTGCAGCAGTATTTACACATTTACATAGAAGCTGCTGTCGCAGTGAGAGATGGGCATCTATTCTGGTGCTAAAACCTAAAACACTCCCTTGATGTCGTTGGCATACTTCTTTAGGTACCTTGCAGAAACAGTAGGCTGTTCGATTCCAGCGATGTCCGTCGTTTCGTCAGGAAGTATGGAGAAGCAGCCTGCTTTTGAATCTAAGCTTTCTTTGATAATGTCACCACAAATTCTATAATTTGGTTTTGTGCGTCTGGGCTTAAATACGAGGCAACATGGGGCAACTTTCC
>NC_051158.1:78748549-78928548 GCF_013339745.2 Dermacentor silvarum
CACCACGCCATACTGTGCACTGGTCCATATGAACGCAATAGTTTCCTCTCACAGACAGAACCTCATTGCAAGTCTCGTCTCGGCCAAACAGTCATCTGCGGCGCGCCGGACGCTGCCGGCTTCGTCGCACAGCGTGGCGCCATCTCTCGAGCCGGCGCAAAACCCGCGCTGCGAAACTGACGGACCGCTGTCGTTAAAAAAAGCGCAGGCAACCCTGTCTCAGCACCACAAGATGTCAATCAAGTGTGTGTGCCCTTTATATGCCTTATGGACGTCGCTATTGGAAACGACAAATACAACTCAGCGTATGCTAGAAGTTACAGGTTCAGTGATATTGTGAACAAACATTAGGAAGAACTCGGAAGCAATCTTTTTTGTAACATGTTTGGGCAGTAACTCGCGTATGTAATGTGCTCCTGTACAAAGGGTTGGGAGCCAGAGAGCGTATTTTCTTAAGTTTTGACTGGCTGCCTGGATAATCTCGTTTTGTTCTCGCAACGATGCCCGGATAACGGCTTTGGCTTTTGGCTCAAGGTCTCTTGATAGGTCGCCAACAAGGGGAGGTATAAGCATTTCATGCTTAAAACGGAATACACAATACATTACACTTAACAATTGAACACAGAATTGCAGTTCCAAGCTATAAGAGCGCTATAGTGCCACTGTGGCTTGAATCGACACTGACAAAGTCCGCAATATACAGCGCCGCGTCGCTGTATATAGAAACTTTGTTTCTTTGCTTATTTGTTATTTTTATTGCGATAGTAATCTTATGGATACTCCACGCGCATTTCTGCCGTCGGAGTCTCAGTGATGTTCCGTATAAAGTCCAAAGACAACAACATCGTCGCCGCGCCGTATGCTGTATGTGCGAGTGAAGGCGTGCGAGGGTGAGCCGATGATGGCCGCTCAATGTCGCGCGCGCAAGGGACGAAAGCGGAGAGGAAGCGAGCCGTCTTCCGTCGCGCGCAAGGCACCGGGGGGAGGGGAGGGAAGGGTGGTGTTCTACTCCGGCGAGGCCGCGCGGGTTCGATCTTGAAAGCGATCTGCGACGCGGACAGAATGTACAGTGCGTTGTGTTTTCGCCGTTTAGTTCGCGTTGAAGCGAGATTTAGCACGAAGGTCAATTAGCCCGCTGCTGCAGCCGCACTTCCTCACACCAGCGTTTTCACAGTGCGTTTCCCTGGTCATTGAGTGAGATGTGTTCATGCTTCCTTTGGCGCGTGTGACACCATGCTTGTTAATTTACTTAGTAAGCGAATGTTTATAAATTTACACGTCTGATAAAACTACTATTCGTACTTCGTATACCTGTCTGCTACTTTGCTATCGCAATCGATGCTTCCCCTTTCAGGTGAAACTGCGACTCTTTTTTTCTTTAGTACATGTGCTTGTGTTTTCGGTTTTCTGTTTTATTTGCAGCATGAGGACGAGCTTTTTAAGAGGGGGGCATTGACACGTGTCCTTGTTATATACTTTTTCCTGTGAACGCTTTTAACCGGCTAACAAATGTTAAACGCTATTGCTCGGAGCCTGACAGGCCTGCATGTATCAGAACACTATCGATTATCGTAGCCGTCATCTGCGTCGCATACCTTCTAGTCGTGGAAGAAGTCTTGAAGGCTGGTGACCCTTCCCCTTTTCACGTTGAGCAAAGCACTTTCTAGTCATCATTGCAGGGTCCTTCACTCGGGGAAGCTCGGGTAACCGCGATGAATTCTCGCTCAAAGATGCGTGTCACAACAGCACATCTGCCACCAGGCAATGCATACAGAAGTCGAGCTGTCCGACGCGGCTCGGAAGATTGGATGTACTGGTTGAGCGAAGTCGTCGATGGTTTCAAGGGATAGGCTTGGCCGCTTTTTTCCGTCGGTGGTTTTTCTTGGTGCTCGGCCATGAGAAGGTCCACTGGAACGGCCGACTATCAACAACGCCGAGACACTCCAGCTAAAGCAAGCACCTTCTTCTCTTCAAACCACCAGACCAAAATGAGGGGTAGCAACAACACGTTAGATATGGATGCAAAACTAGCCTAATAGCAAAGAATTTGGAGGTCGTTAAGTGCCTGGGCCTGCATTTCCTCCGAACTATTAACAAAACTGTGAGACAGTCATATAAGCAATAAAGGTTTTCGCCTCGCCTTGCCTTCCAAACAGACACTGTTCTGTCAATTTTAGCCAAGAACACATCGCTCAGACTTGGGACTATGCATGCGCAAATAAAAATGTTAATTTCTTTTAAGAACGCGGTAACTTAAAAGCACTTCCCGAAGAAACAAGACGGAAACACAAGTTGACAGGACAGGTTTGCGTCTTGTTCCTTCATGTGGTGCTCTTAAGTGAACGCATTTCTATAAGAAATCAAAATTAACCAAATAGCCCCATTTAGTGATCTGTTGATAAAAATGTCATTTTTCTAAGGCAATACTCTACATTTCATTGAATATATGCCGAATTCAGGTAAAATTCTAGAAGTTTTGAAAGACTGCTCTCAGCGACACCGGAAATATTTGGAAACCTGACGCAGCCAGACCTGTCGAAGCAGTCTTTGATAATTAGCAGTTGGTAGTGAGTGAATAGGTAAAAAGGTCTTTGAGATCAATGAAAAATATATTTAACCGTTTGACACAGGTGGAATTAAAAAGCCTCAACCTTCTTCCTAGTTTATAGCACGAAACGAATCATTTTCTAAGTTGATAGGTTCTTGACAGAAGTGATGGAAGTTCATAAGCGATTTCTGCCAAGTGTCCAGTTCGATTAAACTAAAATGCATTACTGGCTTGTCGGTTTTCGCAGTGAAACACGTCAAGAAACTGATTTCTGTGTTTAGGAATTCCACTAGAACTTGGTTAATTTTGAACTTTTTCCCATGTTTCAGCTTCCCAAGCTTCAGCTTTTAAACTTGAAATGGAAACCTCATCATGCAATCAAACTCAGATGTGACGGAAATGTGCGCTTTTGCATAAAACGAATCAAACAAAAGAGTGGCGAATTTTCCTTCTTTCTTAGCAAGTAGGACAGTCGGGAAATCATTTTAAATTCTGGGGTTTAACGTGCCAAAACCATGGCGTGATTATGAGGCACGCCGTGGTTCATTTGACTCCGAATTCATTTGGACACCCGGGGTTCTTTAACGTGCACCCAATGCACAGTACAAGGGGCGTTTTTTGCCTTTCACCCTCGTCGAGATGCGGCAGTCGTGACCGAGATTTGATCCCGCGCCCTCGCGCTTAGCAGAGCAATGCCATGGCACTACGCCACCACGGTGGGCAGTCGGGAAATTCTCCTCAAGAACTGTAGTTAAAGTTCTCAAGGAACTTAGCTACAGTATTGTCTGTAGCGGGAAAGCGCTTTTAAAACATTTCTGCGGCTTAGCTCAGCTAACCCTGGATATCAAAAGCGAAAGCTTGTTCTTTTTTCGTCCAAAGCCTGCCTTTGTAAATGGTTGAAGTCCTGCTTCCGGCGTTTTGCGAGCCGAACGGCTCGCTCGTCCTCAATCTCTGACGCTAGCTTCGCGCGCTTGGCATTCCGGACCCTCTCCAGTGAAGCATTCGCCGGGTGATACCCGCGGGTTGTTCAGACGCCACTTGCCGACGACGGCTCAGACTTCCGCTCCCGCGCAATGCTCACAGAAGACGGCCAGGCCTCGCTCTCATCCATGGCCAAGCTCGCACTGACAATTTTTTTAGGCGAGCGCGGCGCTCCTCTTAGCCAGGCGCGCGGCGCACCTGACGGCGAGTCACGTGGTCAGGCAGCGACCCAACTGCGGAGAGCGCATGCGCCAAGCCGGCGGCGCAGCTCGGCGCTGCGAGTCACAAGCTCGCACTGACTCTTTTTTTGTAGGCGAGCGCGGCGCTCCTCTTAAGTCCGCCCTACATTGAGCGTATTCCCAGCGTTTCCTGGCGTTTCCTCACCTGGCGTCGCTCAGCGTCGACGCTGACGGAGGCGCCAAGGTGAAGCGCCGTGCTCAAGACACAGCCAGATCTCGCCGCCGTCACCGACGACGCCGAGACACGCAATGGCACGAGACGCCGGCAAAAGCCCTGTACGTGTGGCCGGGGGGGGGGGGGGGTGCGCTTTAGCCAGGCGCGCGGTGACTCACGTAGTCAGGCGGCGACCGAGCTGCAGAGAGCGCATGCACCAAGCCGGCGATGGCGGCGGAGCTCGGCGCGGCGAGTCACGTGATGCGCTGCCAAGACTGTGGGGCAGTCACGGTCACATGAAGGTCAAATTGCTGACGATGGTGGAACTCGACTGGACGTCCTTAGTAATGTTTTCGCTTTAAAACGGACCAGAGCGAAAAATCACAGAACACAGTAAGGGGACAAACACGCAACAGTGACTCACAAGCATAAAAATTTATTATAGGGATCGAAAAAAATCATTGTTTTCTTTAACTCCCTCAGCGATTTGGGCATTATGGACGGCTTTATTACTCTTTCAGTTTTTATTAGTTATTACAGTTAGCACGAGTTAAGTCGTAGGCTTGGTTTGGGCGGTGAATTAAATTTTATGCGTAAGTGTCAATGACCCACTGAGCGAAATGCAGCTCCACTAACGTGAAACCTGGGGAAGTGCGAAGCATGCAGTGATGCACCGCTAATGGGCTCATACTGCCTTAAGCAATGGCTCACAGCTCCGTAAATGCGGCCTCCCCATTACGACGACAGAAGAGAAGTGAAATTCTGCGCTGGAATGATGAGCGGCAACGCAGCCAGCTGTGGAAGACGACGACAACGACGAACGCGGGAGCAGTGGCACGAGCGCGTGCCGAGCGCGAGCACGATCCGCTTGCTTACCGTGACTACGACGACGACGACGAAAGGAGATGCCGACAGCCCGGGCGCATAAATAATCCACCCATTTCTTGGCCAATCCCCCACCGCGGGTAGGAGCCACATGCGTGATAGGCAACAACAACAACAAGCATCACTGAAAGAAACAACCAACATAGAGGGGAAAGCACGTGCACTGCTTCGGTAACGCAATGGTCATATTCTTCCGAGGCATAGCGCTCCATTTGTCGCAGTAAAGCATGTAACCTAAGGGCAATCAAATGTTTTCTCTCCGAACTTCAAGTTTTGGTTTTAGCGCAAAGCTGTTTTGAGAGCATTGATATTGGCATTGATGAATGCACTAATGCTATAAGACGTCTCTCATGACTCTCGAAACTATCACATTTAAAGGGATGTGTGGAGCCTTCCTGTACTGCAGCTGGGTGCTGTGTTGCTTGGTAAAAGCTTCATCGTAGCATTTTTTTATAGCTCTTCCGAATAATGTTACAGTGAAACTTCACTTCAACAAACTTCAAGGGACCTCAGGAAAATGTTTGTTAAAGTGAAAGTTCAGTCAACTGAAATAAATATGTTGCAGCTTGTTATCACGACCTAAAGGAAACGCCGAGTGTTCAAATAATATTTCAGCCCATTTATTTGTCACTCTGCTCATTTGCAATGCCTTCGCAACGTTGATTTGGCGCTGCCCGGAGTCCAGCTTACGCAAAACATCCTGTTTTTCGTCTAGCGGCAGGCGTTTTCGTTTGGCGCTCATGAATAACCAGCATGCGAATGTCTTTTCTTTGTGGTTGTAGGGCCAAAGCTGTAGCTGTGGTTATGGCTTTGGCTGGCTACGAGGTAGCCAATCCAAGGAACCTTGGCCTATCCAGTTCAAAGCTAAAATAGGCCGGCGTATTATAATCGTATCTCGATTATGAATCGCGGTTCCCAACGTAAAATATGCTAAAAAGTGCGGGTTGTACTTCATGTGATCAGTATGACCTGGGAGACATGGAGACATGGCAGATGATGCCGCAGAATATGGTTGTAGAACTGAAATGCGCACTGCACTGAATTTCGTTAAACTGAACGGCGTTTGCATTGGGTACAATGGCGCTTCGATGGCGGATTTATAAAAGTTCGTACAATTGAAGAGTTCGTTTAAATGGCGTTCGTTTAAGTCGTATTTTACTGTATTATTTACCTGTCTTAAGTATCTTCTACATTGTACTCATGTATGTGCCCTCCCTGCTATGATCTCGGGTGAGATTAGCAGTACTGTTGAATAAAAAAAAAGAAGCATAATTTTGCTCTATATTTCAGGTTTGAAATGTGTTTTTCACTCATGTGCATACGGCACCACATATGCTGTTCTATGCCATCATACCAAGATGGTACCCGACTATCATCCATTTTGCAGTATTAATAATATAGTATTTCCATGGACGTGTACAAATAACGACAAAAATGAAGCCATTTTTTAGCCATTTTACATCTGCCAATGATAAATATGTACAGGTCCTACTAAATTATGTGAGACGAAGACTAAAATCGAAAACTGCAATTGATAATTGCAACTGAGATTCATTTGCGGGGTTTAACTTTACCATACCATTTTTTTTGTTGGAATCCGTAGTGGAGGGTTCCGGAATTATTTTAAACATGTGCGATTCCTTAACCTGCTCGTAAAGACTAGTGCACGAGTGTTCTTGAATTCTGCCCCTATTGAAATGGAGTTGTACACGCGACCTCGTTCTTAGCAGCAAGACGCCATAGCCACTGAGTCACCGGGGCGGATTGTTAAATTGAAACTTGAACAGACCACGTAACTGTTACCCACGTGTCAGGAACAATTAGTTAATTTCATTCATCCATGAGATAGTAGCTGATGATGTAAAAAGCGAAGTACTGAAGTGTTCAGCTATGGCTTGCCTTTCGAAGTATGCACAATTTTTTATCGCAAGCATTTCATCCGCACAGTACAATGAACTCTCGTACAAGTGGAAATAACGAACTCTTGCTTATCCTTTTAGAATTACTGCTTTCGTTAGGAGCGGTAGTAAAGCCGAATGCTAATAATGCCAAAACAGTATGAATGCAGCTTGAGCGCTGAAGCTTGATTACGTTTAGCATAGAAAAGACATATAAGTTAATGTTCGAACCTACAGCTAGTGTATGTCAACATTTTTAACACACATTTCTGACATTTCCTTAAGTGTTAGACGCCCTTAGGAAACTCCTAGGCTCTTTTCTTCCTAGCTCGCTTGTGCAAAGGATCTTACACATTTATAGGGCTGCTTGGCTGGTTTTTTATCACAACAGACAGCTGCGTTCCGCAAGACGGAGATAAAGGTGTTGGTGAGCCATTGCATGGGACATTCTTGTTGGTCAGTACAGTCACTAACAAAGAAGAACGGACACTGAAAGGTGCGTACTGCGTTCTTTTCTTGTTTCTTCAATGCGACCGCAGTTAGGTGCTCTAAACTGGTTCAACTTGTCCCTCCGTCCGTCCATTACGTTACGCAAATGACGACTTCGATGCCATCGTCGTTATTTTGTCTTCGTCAGGCAGTCTCGTAATCCCCAGCTTCACCATCGCTATTCGTTGGAGAAAAATTCAGAGCCCTTCCGCTACTGTGAAGATGGAAGCCAGCGAAGCTGTGACGATGGTGGGTCTGCTCTAGTGAGCATCGCCCCCACGATGAGAATGGGCGTATCGTCGTTGGGCATTACCCAACCGAACATGTCTATCATGTATGTTCCGGTTGAGAAACTCGCGTTGAAACCTCGCCATTGCACCGGGGAAGTTGGCGCTAGCGTTGCCGAGGCGAGAGAGATTATAGTTGGAAATGGAGAAAAATTGGGTTAAAGTGCAGCGCGATAACTGTCTCTCAATAGAGGACACCTCAACCGCGCTGCACAGGGGGATAGGGACTGAAAGATAAGACATAAACGCGCCTGCTTCCGACGCGCGAAAGGCCGTGTGTGTAGGGGGGGGGGGGGGGGGAAGGGAGGCGACCTATTGCCGAGGCGTGCACCACCGTTGTCGGGTTCCTGGAGAGCAAGACGACGCTTACGCTTGGCCTCAACATCGCGCTCCAGCAACTCGGGGTCGGCCGCTCTTCACCGAAGTTTGACCTCACCATCGCGCTCCTCCAACTCGGGGTCCGCGGTTCTTCGCTGACGTTTCGCCTGGGCTTTGGAATCCTTCACGCTAGAGTCGGCACGTTAACGACGAGCCCTTTCCCGAGCGCGTTCGCGGTGGCGTTGCTCAAACGCGTTAGGACGCGTCGTCAGTTGCTCATGAATGGCTCATACCCTCCTGATCAATGCATCATACCACCATAAACGCGGCCTCCCCTTTGCGACGACGGAAGAGAAGTGAAATTCTACGCTGGAATGATTAGCGGAAACGCAGTCAGCTGTTGAAGCAGACGACGACGACGAACGAGGGAGCAGTGGCACGAGCGCAAACCGAGGGGCGCCAACGAGCTCCCCGTCATCCGTCGCTGTACCAGACCACCAGATTACCCGACTGAAGCACGAGAGGAATGCTCTACTACGGAAGTCCATTCCTAGCATCCTGCCTCCCATTCCCGCTCGCCTTCCCCGAGCAACCCAGGTTCACATCCACAAAGCAAGAGCTAAGGCATCCATTACACCGGATGTTCTGAGCAAGTGGAGAGGAACACACAGGTGGGATGCCCCAACTGGATCAACGTCGATCTCGAACACCTGATCTGGTCCTGTCCTGCTACAGCCAGCCTCAGGGACGAACTCACCCGACCTCTAAGGGTCGCGTCGTACGAAGACTGGGTCGCACCGCAAGTAGCCACCACCTGCCGAATTCACGCTTTGCTGTCCTTTGCTAGTACACTCTACCTTTGCTAAGGAGGCAGGCATCTTTCTTTCACCTGATCCCTCACCCCCATCTTAGGCCACGGGCTATCCCTTCTACTAAAGGTTTCAATCAACCAGCTGGGGAAGACGACGACGCTCGAGCCAATGGTGATGATGTAGTTTTTTCTACGCGCGGTCACGATCCTAGGAAAACTAGCCCTTAACAACTTCGCTGCAAACAGAAAACGTTACCCACAGCCGCAACCACTGGGCTCGAAACTCATGTCTCTGCCGAGACATGCATTCGGGAGTCGGGCGTGCTAACCCTTTCGCTAGCGCTCATATTTTTATTTATGGAATAGAAATTAAAAAAATTCAGGAAAAAAGTAAAACAATACAGAACTTGAAGGTGACACAACGCATGCAGTGAAAAGTCAGGCAAGAAAGTGCAAGTATTTCATAAAGACAGCAGGGCAGGACGTCCTATGTCTTTATTGGACTCATGCGCTAACACGCAAACAACAGGGACGGTTATATACGGTGCGATGTTTTGCGCACGACACAGACTTTCAGAGTGACAGCGTACGTGCATGTATATTGGAGGGCAGAACAAGCAATTCTGCAGTGGATTAGGAGGTTCTTGTGTGCATTGCCGAGAAGTTTTTTAGAGAAGATGGTGGCGGTGTTGATAGGCAATTCTCCATCATCGTGCTCGTGAAAGCAGCAGCGACGGCACCAAGGAGGCGTAGATGACAATGATGATGATGAACCTCAAAATGCACATACTCACAGTGAAGGGTGGGGCATTTGGTGGAAAACAACAGTAGAAAGCATCGACGGATTCACTGCTAGTTACGACGTCACAATGACAGTGCTACATATTTTTTGCGTATTACATCACGTGACTCGCAACCGCCAAGTGATCAATATATGAGCACTGCAAACGGACAGGGAAAAAAAAAGCTTACGCTCAAATCTCGTTCGTGTCCCTATGCCATGTCGTTCGTGATATCAGTTGTAGAAGGCACTTTGACTTCAAAGTGGAATAATTCCCAGCCAGGACCTTCAAGACTACTCATGGAGCCTGAAATCTAAGAATCCTCTAATGCAGCAAGTGCCTTATAAGCTACGGCTTCAACAGGGGTAATTGGAGATTGGTGGAAGAAGCATTTGTTCAGCAGTGGACATAAAAATAGGCGGATAATGAATCCACTTGTCTGTATCTTCACATTAAGAAGAGGAACTCAGATGGACTTCAACAGCGATGACTGGGAATAAATATCGTTGCGAAATAAACAATGTCTCTCAATCTCCCCCTCATGCTGAATGATTGAAACAGTAAATATAGCCGTTTTAGACAAATTGTAGAAATTTATTATAGTGACCACAAGGCAACCTCACCATTATGACACATAAAAGAAACCATAGTAGACATGATACATCATGCTTGTCTGCATGAAATATTAAAAAAAATTAACATATGTAATGATTGAACCGTGTAGTTCTACGCGGACCAAAAAAAAAAAAAAACACCCTGGACCAAAAAACCACCCTGGACCAAAAAAAAAAAAGAACATTAGCCTTTGGTGAAACCACTGCGAATAAATGGTTCCATAAAGGGTTACATTTGCTCTAAGTAAACCTGAGCGTGTTAGATCTCGGGAGTCGGAAAGAGATGAAATCTTTCCATTTATTTTGAATTGCAGAACGCGTATTACAATATCATATAGAAGTGAAGTTTTGACTATAAAATACGTGGGCAGCTTGCACTAGTGGTGCAAGACTGGAGTAAACAGCGGAGCTGGTGATCGACGTAGCTTCTTACAGGTTTTACTAGGCTTGGCTAAGTTTTGCTAGGAGATGCTAAGTGCTGCTAGGCACGGTATTCCGAATCGGCTCACCGCCGACGCGCAGATTCTCGCCCGGCCGCGCGACGCGCTTCAAGATGAGCGGCTTCTTCTTCGGGTGTCCGGATCTTCCTTGGTCGTCCGCATGTCAAGGCTACATGTACTCGCCACAGCGTCAAAGAGAGTTCGGCCGCTGTCGCGGTGGCTCCGAGCTTTATTTCCCCGGTGACGTAACGGCCAATCTGCACCTCCACACTTGACGGGGCTTGGCTGGTCGAAACTAAAGTCCCTAGATATATTTTTTGCTTTCTTTCTAGGGAATTTAGTCGAAACCTGCCGAGCCGCCGCCAGAGGGCCCTGCTGCAGTCTCGGACACTGCGCGCGTTTGGCGCGAACGCGGTATAGACCGCGTTCGCAGCTCTGCTTGTTCGTTCGTTGGTGCTGCTACAATTTCTTTCTCTCTCTCTCGCTCTCTTTTTCTCTTTCTCTCTCCCGAGCATAGCGCGCGTTCAGCGATGTTTTTTCGATCGACTAGCACGGTTTTACGGATAGCTTAAACTGCTTCGCTGTTAAAAATCTAAGGTTTTACACGCCAAAACCACCATTTGATTACGAGGCACGCTTTAGTGAGGGACTCCGGAATAATTTTGACCACCTGAGGTTATTTAACGTGCACCCAATGTACGGTACACTGGCGTTTTTGCATTTCACTCCCATAGTAACGCGGCTGCCGTGGCCAGGGGTCGATCGCGCGCCTTTGGGCTTAGTAGTGCAACGTCATTGCCACTGCGCCCCCACGGTGGGTAAGTTGCGATTCGCCACGGTAGCTTACTTGCTATAACGTTGCGCTATAAGCTCACGCTCGCGGGTGCGATTCCGGCTATCGCTGCCACAATTTGATGAGGGCGAGTTGCAAAACACCAGTGTACATAAACTTAGGTGCGCGTTAACGAACCTGATGTGATCAAAATTAATCCGGAGACACCGTTAGCTTGGGAGTCCTAGCATGATCGTAGTTTTGGCAAGCGAAACCCAGAATGTATTCTAGAACTGAAGTTCTCTCATCACAATGATGATAAAGTTACAACTTATTATCTAAACACGCATTATTTGCACATCGCAAGGTTTATTAATGAAGTGAGTGAAGAAAAGAGAAATAAATGCAAGAACGACCGCGTGCTGACTCATGGGACAAAAAAGCGAACGGCGACGCAAAGACGATGACACCTATGCGTGCATGCATACCACCGCGATTGGGCCACGTGTTTGCCTGCGTGGTTTAATCAATGACGCGAAAATGAAGACGAAGTACGGCAACCGGTGCAACCGTGATTGGGCCACGCGTGCGCGTGATTCGAATGATCGAATCAGGGATGGCTTCGTGATGCTTCGACAGCACTGTTGTGCTACCGCTATGGTGTATGCAGAACAGGCTGCTCAAAAAATCATTAGCCATTCCACTCTGTGAAGGTGAATGACCAGCGAATCTGCTAGCACACAACACAGAGGTAACACAGAATGGGGAGGCCGCGTATAGTCCGCACTCCCGAAGAGCAACGCTCCGACGAAGAGTGACGGCAGGAACGGAGACGAGATTGCGATTGTCGCCGGGAATGCTTCCGTACTCACGTTGATTTCGACGGGAATTCAGGGCGCAGGCTCCTTTCCCAAGGGCATCACCCCTGAAGAAAGCCGGACGCCAGGCCGGGGCACGCTTGTACCCATTTGAACCAGTGGGTGCCCGGCGGCGGTGGGAATCGAACCCACAGGCTCCCGCAGCCGAGGTGGGCGCTCTACCACTAGGCCACTAGCCACTAGGCCAGGGATTCAAAATGGATAAGGGCACCTTGTCTTATATACACGCGCGACGGTGCCGCCGCCCTGGCAGAGCGGCAGGAAGCTAGGTACGCAAGCGGTAGGAACATCGACAAAGAGAGGGCGGTGCGAACGTAGACATGGCTGACGCGGGTCGGCCTTTTGGGCTAGGATCCGATCTAGAGCTGGCTCTGGCTGGTGGCGGCTTCAGTTATCTCGAGGTGGTGTTTCAGCGGGCGACGGGGACGAGGGCGGCGACGACGCGTGCAGGGGTTGTGGTTCAGGGGTGCCAGGCGGTTGTCCCAGGCAACCACGCACGCCCTGACCTGGCGCACAGCGGTCGTCGCTGGTGCAGCCACCCTCGATTTCGGCAGCGGCTTCCTGGTAGCACCGAAACTCATTGCAGCATAGGATATCGCTCGTGTTCAGCGTTGCCTGGCTGGCTGCTTTGGTCGCTGAAGTCGGCCCTTTGAGTCTCCAGGAACGTCCGCAGCGTCCGATATTATTGGCTTGTGGCCGCCGTCTCCTCCAGCCTACGTCTTCTCCTCCTCCTCTCTCGTCACCATCTCCTTTACATCGAAGCTGTTTATGGCTAGGCTTCCATGCGTTATTCGTGTGCGTACGTGTGCAAACATGTGGGCCGATCCTGGCAATAGCGCAGAAAGTCTCCAAGCGTAATGGCACGTACCCATGTGGACCCCGGATGGTAGGCTTCGGGACTTGTAACGCGCCCTTGAACTACCCTTGTCACACCTGGGACCGAAAGAGGTCCCAGGAACAACGGTACCAGCGTTGTTTACTCCTAGTGTGTTGTGTCTGCATGCTTGTTTAGTTTCTTTTCTGTCTCGTTATTGTAAAAATACACTTCTTTGTTTGTGTTACAATGAGTTGTCTGACTGTTTCCTGTGTCCTCCCCTCGACGCGACGCACGTCGGCAAGCGTGACCAGCGTCCGCTGATATTAACCATCTCTTCACAGTCATCAATAAAATTTTATTTCGAATGTTTCTTTTCCGGCATAGCCTTGCTTCAAATTATACGCTCTTGTTACACCGCAGCCTGCAACCAACAACCCTTTAACACCTAACTTCTTGGACATTCTCCCGTAGTGTGGGACATCATTATTTATTTGAGGAAAAGGCAAGCAAGCAAAACAAGATAATGGTATCCACTGTTCAATACAGATGAGAGAATTCATTTGGGAATGAGTTTGCCGCAACGCATACGCGAAATAAAAGAAAATCAAATAACAGTTTGTAACGCTGAATCGTGAAAGAACTGCAGCAATATTTCTGCAAAATTATTGTTTGGCACCCAACGGGGGTAGTTTTCAGGTACCTCTGGCTTTATTTAGTCCAGCCTTTCTTCAAATCTCAAGTCTAGTCGCTGCGTTCGATGGCACAGCTAAAGCAGGTGTCGAGTATCTGACGTTGCCACAGAAGTCCAGCACTTGGGGCGCATACCTTGGTCGACTTTTGTCGACTCCCAAGCCCAGTTAACGGACGGTGTAAGGGTCACTACAGCCCGAAGCCTCCGAAAATATGCTTCCTGCGCCGGGGTAAGGTTACAGGAAAGAAAGCCGACAAATGGGGGGAAAGTGGGGCTCGTGTGACCAGTCGAAGCTTACATTTTCAGGTTTACGGAGAGCGCAGGGATCCGACGGAAGGAGCACAGATGTGTCAGATAATAATAATTTATTTCTTCCTCAAGAAATACAGACAGAGGAGCTGCAGAAAAAGCTGTCCTAAACAGCTTGACTTGGCCGCAGCCCCGAAATACAAAGCAGCAGCGACAGGCAATCTCATCGCAGAAATGACGGCTTCATGTTAAAAAAAATTAAAAAAGTAACAATATAGCAAAAACATAACAACAATCAAAATCTTATCTGCACTTATATGTGCACAAACCAAATTACTTCGTCAGAAGCGTGATTACACATATTTAAGACAATCGTCAAATAACATGCATGAAATGCACGAATAACATGCACGAATGACAAAGAATAATGGACACGATATGAATAGAACAAAGAAAACATCCTATGTTAAGCTTAACTGTATTTAAAGATTACTCAATGGTGCATTGTTTTACATATGAATTGCATATTGAACGTATATCTTGTTGGGTACAGGTAAACAAGTTGATGTTAGCAGATGCGTACGCGTTGAGAAGGGAAGGAAGGGTATGTTGCAGGCGCTCTTTCCCCGTATTGATGCGTGATGTTGGCACCAGCCAGTTTTCGGGGTGTCTGAAAGTGTAACTCTTTATATTCTTGTGAGTTTGCTAGATGCCTAATGTGACCTATATTATGTCTTATTTCTATTTTAAACGCTGAGCCGATAC
This sequence comes from Dermacentor silvarum, assembly GCF_013339745.2. Classification (NCBI taxonomy): domain Eukaryota; kingdom Metazoa; phylum Arthropoda; class Arachnida; order Ixodida; family Ixodidae; genus Dermacentor; species Dermacentor silvarum. The sequence continues at coordinate 78,763,168 of NC_051158.1, forward strand.
TGATACAAATCAAAGATTTTGACTATACCAGTTTCAAGAAAAAAGCGTTTGGTGGTTGTTCCATAATTTGCATTGAAGACATTGCGAAGGAACTTTTTTTGCAAAATATAAATTTTCTGTAGACAGGACGGTGTTGCAGTGCCCCATACCAGCTGGCAATAGCTAATGTGAGAATAAAATAATGAGTTGAAAAGAAGCAGTTTAATTGGCTTAGGAAGAATGTATCTGATGCAGCCAATTGCGCCAGTTATTCTAGCTAATTGCTTGACAACTTGGTCCACATGTGCTGTCCATGACATAGTTGAAGAAAATACTACACCGAGACATTTAAAATGATCAACTATTTCTATCTGTTTGGAGTTAAATATGATACTATTGTGCGGGGAAACCGGTTTATTTTTCGGCCTGAAGATTACCGCTTTTGTCTTTCTCTCATTTACACACATATGATTACATTGGGACCATTTTTCTTGCGAGATCATCGTCGTGTTGCACGATTGTATCAGTTTGTGAATGTCATTTAGATGAGGCAAGCAATCGAGTGAGGAGGTATACCCATGAGGTTAACACAATTCCGACCATGCCGCTCTACCCACTGCACCTCAATATATATATGAGGCCTCACAGTCGTGATTTCTTGACAGATTCGTAAGTGCCTTGTACCTTACGCTTGAACAAAGCCCTATAGCACGCTTGCAGTCTGAAAGCCTCAGATATGGAGCGAATCGACCAATAATGAGAATTTCTCCTTTACAGAGCTGGAGTGAAGAGCAACATGTGGCAGAAGGAAACCTTGGGCTGCATTCTAATTGCTGTAAGAAATTTTCTAATTACAATAAAGGCAGGCGGTACTTGTTTATCTTTCTGCGGAGACCACATTTCACCGGCTAACGATGTTAAATGTTATCGCTCAGATCGAGAGTCGACTTTCTGCATCGGAAGTTATCGCTGGTTTTATCTCCTATGTTTTCGCCGAGCCTTGTGTAATCAGATCGCTTGCGAGACGCGAGTAGCTTTGTACCTTCTAGAACTAATGCGAGCACCAGCGATTATGCTGGAAGGTTCAATACTCATGTATAAATAGCGGAAGCGTGTGATCGGCACATGTATTTTCGACAATGAACGCGCGTGTTCGTCGCTTTCATTCTGCCCGAGTGTAACTAGTTTTTGTAAGTACAAGTTGGCCCAATAAGGAGTAAGTTTTGTGGCTCGCTGTTGGGGGAGGGGGTGTTCCCATGTTCAGATCCTTCACCGTCACGACAACGTGATATCTGGTGGAGGTGCTACAGAGTTTGTGTGCCAGACACCCCGTCAAGCCGTAAGCCGAGCCTAAACCACGAACACCACGCCAACCGTAACCCAGAACATCGAGCTAGCCGTAGCCAGGGCTTCTAATCGAGACGACCACGAAAACCAAGGCCAAGCCAGCTGCCACTTTGACCGACGTAGCGTCCCCTGCAGTCATCGTCCTGCAGCAGCCAAAGGAGCCACCTATTTTCTGTGGATCTTCGTCGAAGGACACCGAAACCAGGCTCGCGACTTCCGAAAGGATATCGACCTTCGATAACTGGAACGCTATGGCAAGTTGCGCTATGCATACTTCTTGGAAGACACCGCGAGCACGTGATTAGAGAATGGAGAATACACCCGGATAACAGCTATTGCGCCACGCCGACCCAAACACGTCCGAATAGAAGGAGGTTCGTTTCCATACGCTCGGTGTAAAGCAAGAGCTTTTCGCCGGACTGATTTGAAACTCAGCCCCTAACACCGTAGCCAAATTTCTGACAGATGCGTTGTCGATTGAGAAGACCCTGTGAATTCGTACAAGACAACTCAGCCACCGCTCAATGCGAGACTGTGGAGAAGCCCACTCACACTTCTCCAACGACCTGCGGAAGACCATCAGGGCCCTTATGAGCGAACAAATACGGAAGACGACTTTTTTCATCGCCGCCAAAATGGGATAAGTTGCCGACATTGTCCGCACGAAAATCCCGCATTCCCTAGGAGTTCCCGGACCACCGCATCCTGAGCCGGAAACCATGCGTTACGCCGGTGCCGCCCGCTGCCATGTTCCTTCTCCGTACTAACACCAGGGCCCCATGGTGTCGCAATTCTGTCGCCAGACGCCGACGCCCGCCTGTGAGCCCGGTGCCACGCCCCGCACATAACAGGCAAATGGCGCACCCCAAATTACCGCCCGCTATGCTATCATTGCCCAGGTGGGTCTTAGAAGGGTTCGCCGTCAACGCGGCGCATCCACAACAAAGTAAATGACCAGGCGACATTGCCTGCTATCTCGCGGCAGCGTCCTGGAAACGTTGACGACCTTGCCGTTCGTCGTCAACAGGACGTTACCTCAGGCCACAACGCCGAATATACACTGCCCCAAGAGACGGCCGGTCTACCAGCCCATAAAAGGAAAACCAAAGGCAACAATCGATGGAGGTGTGGTTCCTGTTTGTCGAAATACCAAAGGTCCTCCGCCGCCGACGACGCCACCGCAGGAACTGTCTCGACGACGTAGCAATGACACGCCGCCATCCACCCGAAGACTCGAAGCAAAGAAAAACGCCGCCGGGTCATGACTTGACGACGCAACTTAACAATAGCAGCACACTGCGAAGCAGCTGTGACTCGACGTCACTGCTTAACTGCAATGCAAGACGAGGAACCACCGACCTCGACTTGCTTTTTGACGGCCATGAAGTCGCGCCTGTTGGAGACACAAGAGCCGACTATTCCGTCATCAGAGGGTCATTCACCTTAAGTTAGAATGAGGCAAGACTGCATGGGACGGTCCTCCAATCTGTACACCTGGAGGACACCTGATAATACCGACTAGAACCTGCACGGCAAGAGTTACAGTTCATAACCAGACTTACCCTGCGACGCTTGTTATCTTGCATGGATGCGCACGGGACTTGATAGTCTGCATAGACTTCCTCAGCCAAAAGAGCGCAGTCATCAATTTCAGATCCTAGTCGATAACGCTGTCCACGGACCAAGCCATAACGCCGTATAAGGCCCTCGGTTGCCGCGCCTTCAATTGGCTCAAAAATTAAGTCAGTATCCCGCTTCTCTCCAGCGTCAACATTTCCATGAGCACCGAAACATCCGCAGACGTAAAAGGCGTCGTCGAGCGCGAGCAGTATCTACTGATAAACCGTGAAATTTGCCTCATAAGAGCAATCGCTCGGCTGGACGGCAGAAAAGCGAAAGTGATGCTGACAAAATTCAGCCAGGAGTACAAACACCTCAATAAGGGCACGAAGACCGCGTACATCCAGGAGATAGTGGAAACCAGCAATGCGTTTGTCCTCTCGGATTCTGCTGCATCTACCTCTATGGCCATTGATTCCGAACCAGCATTCGACATGGATCGAAGTATTCATAGGAGTAAGCAGCAACAGCTCAAATTTATTTTCCAATGACACAATGATTGCTTTTCGACGTCACCAAGGATTCGACAAATAGCAATTGGAAGGCATCGCATAATAAGCAAAGACGCTCGACCACTCCGTCAAAGCCCGTACCGAGTTTCAGCACCAAAACGGGAGGCGATGAATCAACAAGTTGATGAAGTGCTGCACGACGAAATTATCCAGCCGTCCAAAAGTCCCTGAATGTCTCTTGTAGTTTTAGTGCAGAAAAAGGATGGTTTCCTGCCTTTTGCGTTGGTTATCGTCGCCTGAACAAGTTCACAAAGGAGGACGTATACCCCCTCCAACGGATAGATGACGCATTGGACCTGCCCAGCAACGCTTAGGCGGTCGCTCTACCGTCAATGGATCTCAAGACTGGCTACTGGCAAATAAATGTCGACGAGAGCGATTTCGAGAAGACAGCTTTAATCACTCTGGACGGCCTATACAAGTTCAAGGTCTTACCATACTGGCTGGGCTCGACACCTGCAACGTTCCAGTGGGTGATGGACACGGTGTTAGCAGGGCTGAAGTGGCAGACCTCTCTCGTTTACTTGGATGACGTCGTCTTCTTCACCGCGAATTTCAAAGACTACCTTAGGTATCTTGGGAGTGTTCTCGAGGCAATCAAGCCATTAGGATTCACCCTTGAAGCCGGAAAAGTGTCACTTCATGTATGAAGAGCTCCTGTTCATAGGCCACGCCATCAGGAAGTCAGGAGCCCATTCTGGTCCACATAAAACAGCTGCCATCGCTAACTTTCTACAGCCTGCCGACAAAAGACAGTGCGCAGATTCCTTGGCCTGTACGTGGGCCTACTACAGGCGCTTTGTCAAGGACTTTTCACGCATCACCAAGCCATAGAGACACTTCACAAAATTCGACGTCGAGTTCGAGTGAGAGACTCCACAGGTGGAACCATTTTAAGAACTGAAGCGATGCTTGCAGTAGCTGCTGATGCTTGCGCATTTCAATAAAGACGGCGAAACTGAAGTCGATACCGACGGAAGTAGCATAAGGTTCTGCGCAGTGCTTGTTCAGAGAAAAAGAAAAGAACTAGAAAGGGTTGTTGCATAAGCATGCAGGTCACTATCAAAAGCGGTAGACAATTATTCTACGACAGAAAAACAGTGCCTTGCCATTGTATGGGCTGCGCAAAATTTTCGCTCATATCTGTACAGCGGGGCCTCCAAAGTCGTAAGCGACCACCACGAATTGTGCTGGCTGGTAAACGTGAAGCATCCTTCAAACCGCCTTGCACAGTGGAACCTCAGCCTGTAGGAATTTGACATGTACGTGAAAACCAAGTCCGGATGTAAACACTCTTAAGCGGACTGCCTGTTTCGCTCCCCCATTGACTCACCGCTGCTAGACGAACAAGAATACGATGAAACTTTCCTAGGAACAATACAGGCACACGACTTTGTAGAACAGAAACGAGCCGACCCGGAATTAAGAAGCCTTTTTGAGTACTTGGAATGCAAGACCGACTTTGTCCCGAGGTTGTTTAGGCATGGATTGTCGTTCTTTTTGTCACAATAACACGTTCTCTTAAAATAATTTCTTCCCAACCCCCTTGAAACTACATCTTCGTCGTGCCCTCAGCACTATGGCCAGAAGTCTTCCACGCCCTGCATGATAATCGGACAGCCGGGCACTTTAGGTTGTCCCACACGCTCGCAAGGATACAAATATTATTGACCGCGCCTGATCGGCAACGTCGGCCGTGACGTCAAGACATGCCCAGAATGTCAGCGACGCATGGCACCACCACTAAGACCAACGGGATTATTACAGCCCATAAAGCCTCCTTATCGACAATTCCAAGAAATTGGGATGCACTTATTGGGACCTATTCGGCGAGACGTCAAAATCCGGGAATAGGTGGATCGTCGTGGCCACCGACCCGCTTACTCGCTACGCTGAAGCGACAGCCCTGCCTAATGATAGTACGGCCGAAGAGGCACAATGCTTCGTAGAGAATATCTGACATGGGGCCCCGGAAGTGCTCATCACCGACCGATAAACGGCTTTTACTGCGGAGGCTAGCCAAGCGATTCTGCAATACAGTCAGTCGAGCCATATGAAGTGAATCGCCTACCACCCACCGCCTAATGATCTTACCGAGTGGCTTAACAAGGCCCTCGCCCACATGTTAGCAATGTACGCCGACGTCGAACGCAAGACGTGTGATGCTGTCCTTCCATACGTAACCTCCCCTTACAACACGGCAGTGCAAGAAACAATACAAACAACGCCGTTCAAGCTGGTATTTGGAATGAACCCAGCGACGGACGCTCGATGCCATGCTGCCCTACATCATCAACGAATTCGTTCTAGTCCCCTCGCCACCTATTTTTTACAGTGCGCCAAAGAAGCCCGACCGCTCGCCCGCCTGCCTATCTAGAACCAGAAAAGGACCGGCAACTGACGCTAGTACCTTCGACAAAACAACGTGGAATATCAGCCACGAGATCGTGCTCGTGTGTGGACCCCGATACAGCCGACGAGGACTTCGAAGCTTTCGCGACGCTCTTTCGGACCCTTCAAGATACTCCAACGTATCGGTGCACTGGACTTTGAGGTCGTGCCAGACGGCATTGCGCAATCACCGCGGCGCCGCGCACGACCTGAATTAGTGCATGTTGTACGCCTCAAGCCATTCTACCAGCGCTTTCGAACTCTGGGACTTCGTTGCATTGTTGCTTCGTTTGTTGCATTGGTATTTTTCTTTGCTGCGTGTGCTTTTCTTTTTCACTCTGCTGTAGCATCGAGAGATGCTTCTTAAGAGGGAGTAGTACATTTTGTTATTTTCCTTGAAGTTGATCAAGTATCTTCAAGGTGACAATCGGCGTTGATGAAGCAGGAGGCAGGTTGGAGGTAACCAACGTTGAAGATATATTGCAGCGAAAATGTTTACGCAACCAAATGCAGAGTTTTCAGAAGAACACTGGTGATAAAGACAGAGGGAAAGAGCGCCAAGCTTACTCTCCTACTTTTCCTGCCTAGGACAACTGACCCTACACACTACCAACTGAGTCTCAGTGTTCGGCCACTAAGTGGTTCCGACCCAGAGCAGCGTTGAATCGTACGGAGCCCTGTTAATCTATCAGTTTAGTGATTACAGCCTAGGCTGAAAGGAATGGGTTCCATGCAGCCTATAAATTCATTTCAGGAAACAAATAAAAAGGGGAGGTGGCAATTGCTGGCCCGCCTTGACATTCCCATAACCAATGAGGTTACCACTGAATTTAAACCACCACCTACTGGGTTGTGCCTAATCTCGTTAGCAGAGCTGTTAGACTTTAGGCAAGTGTTTGGCACTCGTTTCCCTCATGGCTGTCTCCCTATATTCTCACGCTCTTGGCGATTCCTCGCTACATGGGTGCCTCTAATTTCTGTCATCACGTTTCTGCGTTATTGGTACGCAGGCTTGCTCTCGTAGAATACCACAGTGACCCGCGCACCGGCAGTTAACATGCAATCCGTCAAAGGAGCGTTTTTTTCTAATCGTACGCTGTCACTACGCTGGCCTCTATGATCTTTCAACGACTGGACTGTTCGCTCTTTGAAGAATTCTTGGCACCGTCTCCGCGCAGGTCATAGACCGCGTGAAAAGTCCTTGCCATTGTGCTCCCTTTGCCGTAGGCATTTAGACCTGACAAAAGGGCGCGCGACATCATCGCCCCCAACCTTTGGGGACGATGTCATCGTCCCCAGATTCATGGGTAGGGATAAGTAGGTAAAGACCCCGGTATTCGAGCCCTTCACGCACAGTCAATTACCGTGCAGACAGAGCCGAAAAAGGGCTTGTATGCTTCGTGTGCCACGCCGCGTATTTTGCGCATTTCAGAGATGGGCGGCTTAACAGAAGGCATTGCCAAGCGCACTTTATCTTTTTGCGGTGACCGTAGTTCACCCGCTAATAAGTGCTAAAGGTTATCGCCCAAGCGCAAGACGCGCCTTTCTGTACCTGAAGTTTCTCGAACGTTATCACTCGTTCTATCTGTGTCTATATTGTTGCCGAAGCACGTGTAATCAGAGTGGGTGCATGATGCAAATAGTGGTGCATTATCGCTCTCCGTATGAGCTACTTCGCACGAGCGCGCGGCAATGCACTCTCCGAGGTTGGACGGGGGCGCCAATTGGCGCCGTGTGCTCGGCTTAAAGGGAGAGGGTTCTGCTGTTATAGCTTCGAACATCAAACCTTCACGCCTGGTATCGCCCTCCTTCTCAGGCGTGAGGATGAAATATTTGCCTCCCGAAAATAATGTGAACAAACCAGTGCTCAGCTTGCGTGCGAGCCGGGTATCGTTCGTGCTTCTGGAAATGACGACTGCCGTTACACAGGATTTTATACTTGATTTGCCACCCCTCCATGCGTTGTCACAAGTTTCTGCGATACCGCCTAATGTGCATATTTGCCCTTTCTCTCTTTGAGCCGGCCATCGCAATATACAGAATATAAGCGTCGCTGTGAACTCGCTGTCCTTGCGATATTTCGTCAGTTGTGCGTATAGAATAACGATTGACTCATAGCTCGCACAAAAGGTAACCACCATCCGTCGTTATCATTTTTGGAGACCAAAACCTTTCGCATAAACATAGAGAGAGAGGGCTAAATCAGGCATGAAAGGGCAACCATCGAAAAAAAGAACAGCAAAGCTCTCTCCCTTTAGGTTGGTAACCCGGCGCCGATCGGCACGACTGTCCAACTTGGGAGAGCGCCTTGCCACGCGCTCGGGTGTCGTGCCTCATATTATGCGCAATAGCGCTTTCTAGAATTTAAACGGCACAAATGATTACGCTCGAAGGTTCAGTGAGTCATGTATAAATAGCCCAGGTGTCTGATCCGCAGGTCCGATATTCGACGATTGACGAATGTGTTCGTCACTATCATTCTGCCCGAGTGTTACTTGTTTTGGTCCGCACAGGTTCTCCTAATAAACAGTTTTTCTGATTGGCCGTTGTTCCATGTTCGGATTCTTCACCGGCACGACAACGTGACAATATTCACTCTTCCGGCATCAGATTCATGAACGTAATGACGGAGAACTTTGTCCTAGTTATTGTTCTCGAATTTCACATTCTTTTCATAAATAGAGCAGCATCAGCGGTAGCAGCGTTGTGTACAGCGCACGTGGTGTCTATTATCAGTGAAATAAAAGGTTTAGCTGAGATTCTTTCCTCTTTTGTTGCATTCGTGCTGTTTCTTGTCGACGATGTTTACATTGCTCCACACTTCGCTGTTGACTGACATTCTTCTTTTATTTGCGATGACCTTTCTCCTTACTGTTTCTTTTGACTTTGCGCTGCCTGTTTTGTGATGGCAGAATGCTTAACATTTGTGCTCACGTTTTTTTTGCAGTTGTATTTTCTTCTCTTTCTGTCCTTGCGTTGGTTAGCTTGTATTTTAGTATATTTATTATGCGGCTGCTGTATTCACGATGTCATGTGTTATATCTCGTTTATTTCAATGTACTTCTGCAGTTAGCCGGCCGTCTTTCTCGTGTTTTAAGTGGGACTAAGGTATTATTGGTCACCCTACTCAGTTGTTTGCGTTCCATTTTTGCTTGTTTGCTTTCGGATAGGTAATGACAATGCTTTTGATTTCCATGTTACACTTGTAAAGTGATGCTGTTAGCTGTGGACACGGGATTAAATGTTTTCGCTCATCGCTGTCTTCGCGCATCTCGCAATTTTCAGTTCCACTTTTGAATTATGTCAGCCTCGAGTGTAGAACCTCTCTGGGACCACTTACTATGCGTAAAAGTTTCTGAAGCGTACCATTCCAGCAGCATTCTATATACTAATTTATCACCGTGATACAGTTGCTTTGACTTGTTAACTCTCATAATTGTTTTGCCCAAGTGCCGATACAGTCACTGACTTTGGGACCTACTCCTGTGTACCGAACACCAGCAATTTTACTGAAACCCTAAATAATAAATTCAGATATGTATATTGACAAATTCTTATTATGCTTGCATGAATGTGCATTGCGCTGGTTAACTGAATGCAATTCACACTTTAAAGTACAAAAGTAAAATAACTTTCACTCCCCTGTGTAAGTAGTTCGGGTGATCTAAGGAGTAGCTGTTCAAGACATGCAGCTCAGGCCGTGCAATGAATTCACCAGTGCTCCAAGCGAATAGCTGGATCGTTACGGATTAGTCGCTGTTCTTTCTTTCCTTGGATGTAAATTTTAGAAAAGTTGTGAAAAGAATTTGCGAAGCTCGTTTGAGACCCTGTTACGTTACTTAGGAGATTAACTGTGGTGCCTTAGTGCGTGTGAGCACGCATAGAATGTGCTGCCGCGGTAGATAGATTTCTGACCAACTCTATAATGTGTAACTTGTAAAAATAACTTTTTGATGAACTGTAGAACAGAAGCGGTGTTGTTTTCTTGAAAATTATGATCAACCTCACTTTACTGTCTTTCTATTACTTCAGGGTTTCATCATCGGAGGTAAGTAAAATTCGCTGCTTCTTCCTTGTAGAGTGACACCCGATGCAATCAAATGTTTTCTTGCTTTACATATGTGCAAGAAATTGTTGACCGGACAAGAAATTCGCAGAAATGTGATATTGGCGCTCTTTTGCGTATAAAACAAATGCGTTTGCACTTTATCGCGTTTAAACGTGTGCTCGATTGTGCATGTGCCATTTACGGGTGAAGTTTCGTGTCGACATATCCATCCTAATGGTTCCGTAACTTTTAGTTTGCACGAAAACGAGCAGCCACACTGCAGAAAGTTTGTATAAGTGAGCTCTGTTGAAATGCATAACTGCATAAGTATTGATGGTCGGTTCAGGAAAGTGCTAACTAAAGGGTTTACTGGCATAGTTTTATGTGGTGTTCTATAACTTGAGGTAGCGAGATTATTGCTTGAAGGAAAATGTCCAGCCAGAGACGCCAGAGGCGATGGAGCAAGGCCATGAAGTGTCAACGTCAACTGCTATCTCTTCCAGACTTTTCTAAATATTCCTGCTAGGATGTCATGGGGGGAGTGCTAAAGGAAACACAATGGGCTGACCTGTCGGTTGGTTAAATTTCGGAACCTGGGGAGGCAGGTGTATAGAGTATGGTCCATATTTGAAGGGAACACCGAACGGGTTATAAGCGTGATATAAGTGCAAAATTTATTTGGCTGCATTGCCAGAATATGGCTGATACGATGCATTAAGCAAACATCCACCCATAAAAACATAACGTACATGCACAGTATCAGATATATCACATGTAATTTATGGGTTAATACAAGATATACGCGCCTTAATGAATGCGCCCCACCGTCCATCATATTAACATAAATTATCGATGTATCTGATGCCTCAGCATTTTGAAACCTAGCTAACATATTCTGAACTGCAAGGGCAATATGGCTTGTAGATATTGTCAATAGTTGTCGTTATGCGCTCTTGGTGCTACCCTATTCCTAACGCAGGTCCGGAATCTCCACCCAGACATGTGATCTTCAGGCAGTGCCCTAGTGAAACGGCACAGTGGCACACTGCAAGGCTGAATGCTCCATTCATGTAGTGGTCAGTTTCAGCAGAGGACGTGCCAAGTACTAAGAAATAATTCCGCGCAACTACCCCTCTTATCGCTAAACGATAGTTCTTATTACTCAGCTCCTGATCGTTCGCCAGAGACCTCTGCTAAACTAGGTTGACTTGACAGGGCTTTGGTTGAATGGTTGGTTGCATTGGATGAATGTTGGCACATGGTTGAATGTTTGGTTCGATGAATGGTTGCACATAGTTTCATTGGTCTGTTAAATGCATTTTTATTTAGTTCTAATGATTTTATCAGCTATGTCTATCGTATTTATGAGTTTCCTCTAGCAAAAACAACTCACCGAGGATGAACTCTAAGTTGCAACGTGCTGCCTCGATTAGATGGGAAGCACTCCATCTTTCTGAGCATGGGTTGGCTGCTTTGATGTCGATGTGTTTTGTCGTGCTTTCTTGGCCCCAGCTAGCGCCAGTATGAAATAAAATTTGGCGCCGGGAAGACAGGCCTTCAACGGCAGTGTCCGGGAATGTATGCACTAGTGCAGTGCCACCTGACACTAAATGCTCGATAGAAGTAGTTGATATAGTAATATGTGTAATTAGCTCTTGATAACGTACAACAAATACGCTAATTCATTGCTGAAGCACCTGCATCAAACAGGACTGCCTGAATTTCTTTCATGCTGCATTGTTAACTTATGCGTAAAATGTTTGGTACTGTCTTTAGCAATGGCTTGCGACAAATCCCTCGAAAAAAAGTGTAAGCAACACGAAGTGGGCTGCTGGAGCGTTGTTGATGAGCTAACAGCCCGAAGGTAGAGCGCGAGCTTAATATTTACCGTCAAATGCTTATTCCGCCCCGTTCTGTGTTTTCTGGCGAGTCTAGGTAAAACAATCGAGGCCCCATGAAAGTAACAGCGAAATAATTTATCGCTCTTTTTAAAACACAAAGTTCGGCGTATTTGGTAAAATGAATAATTAGGTTGTCATGTCATTAATACGTTCTGCTAGTGCTGCATTGTTCTTGCTGAAAAACAATGTTTTCTTGATTTTTTTTTGTGTTCCCTTAAGAAGCATAAAGTACCAAGATTTATAGCAGAGGCGCAAATTTGTATTTTGGCAATAATTATTTAAAGGTATAAAATAAACAAATCGAACTAAATGATTTCTTTAATTTTGGAGAAACCTGCATAAAGTAGGGGAACAAGAAAGCACTGACCGACGAGGCTCTTGTTACTCTATGAATATATTGCGCGCTTTTCCAAGCTTAATGCATTTTGACTCGTCTAGGTCCTATTTATTCTAGAGTTGTTGTAATCTTTAAATAGCTTCAGCTGTATGTTGTACGTACAGAAGTCAGCCATTACGCAAAGCACATCTCTGTAATAACAGCACGCATCTAGAGTGATCACCAGTTGTCCAACAAGGGATGTTTCCGTGTGTTGCCATAGTTTAATCTGCCCTTGTCCAAGCATTGGCTGCAGCCTGATAGATTCTTTGTCCGACCACTATTGACCACTTCAAGTCTATATCATACTGTTAAGCTTTTTCGTTTTTGGATGCCCATAACGCCGTGTAATAATAAAAGGAAAAGCTGGCAGATCGCACGCCCTGTGGGAATCAATGGTATGCGAAGCAGTGTTCGGGGAGCCTGCCAAGTTAACGAAACAACCATGAGAGCACCAAGAGGTAGGCGGCTGTTTCATGACCTACTTGACACTCATGCCATGCCATTCATGTCATGACTTCCTCAGGAGTTCCTTTAGCCAGGCTTAAGAGACCTTAAGGCGAAAGCCTTAGTCGTGCTCATGACTATGACTTCGACCATCAACCTTTAGCCTTTTCCTTCACTTAGAACCAACGTCCGAACCCATTTCAGTGGGTTCTGAGCGTTAATGTTTTCTCGCTAAGTCAGTGTCATTCTTGCTGAGTCATGCTCTTGACTATTACGTCTACGACCATCCTTTCTTCTTTTTGGGGTTTTACATGCCAAAACAGTTCTGATTATGTTTCCTTCACTTGGTACCCACGTTTGAACCCGTTTCAGTTGTTTTGGGGTGTTTAAATGTTTTTGCTGAGTCATTGTAATTTTTCTGAGTCATGCTCATGACTATGACTTCTGCCATCATCCTTCAGTGTTTCCTTCACTTAACGTCAGAACGCATTAAGTGGTTTGTGAGTGTTAATTTTTTTCTCGCTGAGTCATTGTGATTTTTTCTGAGTCATGCTCATGGGCTTCTACCACCACCCTTTAATGTTTCCTTCACTTAGTACCCACGTCCGAACCAATTACAGTAGTTTTTGAGTGTTATTTTTTTGCTGAGTCATTGCCGTTTTCGCTGAGTCATACTCATGACTATGACCACTGCCATCATCCTTAGTGTTTCCTTCACTTAGTACCCACGTCAGAGCACATTTAAGTGCTTTTTGAGTGTCAATCCCTTTTCGCTGATTCATTGTCATTTTTGCAGAGTCATGCTGACTATGACATCTACCATCATACTTTAGCGTTTCCTCCCCTTAGTGCCCACGTCCGAACCCCTTTCAGTAGTTTTTGAGTGTTAATGTTTTTTCGCTGCATCATCGTCATTTTAGCTGGATGTTTCATTACCTACATGACACGCATGTCATGGCATAAACGTTAGGTCATGATATTCATGTCATGACCTATTATTTATGTTCGTCATTCACTGTTGCCATACTATGCCAATTTTGGTACCTAGGTACCTACCAAGTAAACGAAACGGCCATGAGAGAACCAAGACGTAGGCATCTGTTTCATGACCTACATTACACACAAGTCATAATAATAATGTTATGACCTATCATTTATGTTCTTCATACACTGTTTCATACTGTGCCAATTTTGGTAAATACCAAGTTAACGAAACGACCATGAGAGCACCAAGACGTAGGCGGCTAGATAGATAGATACTGTCAAAGTGGCAAATGTTCGCCAAGAAAGGCTTCGGATTTCATAATAAGTGAAAACTGGTAAATAATCCCCGTAATGGCTAATATCATGCAAACATCGACATCGAAAAAAAAACCATAAGCGAGTGAGTGAAACAACTTTAATCGGTCCACAATAGACGCGAGTAAACTCAACGTCACCTGGCTGGTTGACGACTTGGACGCTGGGCGCTACGTTTACAAGAATTTGATATTCGCGCTCTTTACCGCTCCGGATGCTCCTGGCAGTCGGGCTGGATGGTTTGACCATCAGGTCAAACCATCCAGCCCGACTGCCAGGAGCATCCGTCAGGTTGCTGCCGACTGCCAGGAGCATCCGTCAGGGCCGTCAGGTTTGACCATCGCGGGCCCTCTGGACTGCCAGGATTTGAGAGGTCTGATCCTGGGCCTTAATAAGCTTGATCATTTCCTCTTGGGTGAAAGGGGGACCAGCAGAGGCGCAGCCCCGCAGGACATGCTCGAAGTCCGCATAACCGCCACACATGGGGCAGTCAGGGCGTGGGAACCGTTCGGGGTAAATTGTGTGCAGGGCCGCAGGGCTCGGGTAAGTGCGTGTTTGTAGAAGCCTGAGAGTGACTGCCTGGGCCCTGCACAGCGAGGAGTGCGGTGGAGGCAGGAGTCTTCTTGATATATAATTGGGCTTACAGATCTCGTTGTACGAGCAGAGAGGCTCGGGTCGCCTAGTAGAGGACGCGTTATGCGGCGCACTGTCAGTCAAACCTCGTGCAGCCTAGTGTACCTCCTCGTTGAGGTTGAGCGAGACATCCTCAATGGTTCCAAGGTACGCAGGGAACCAGGCCGATGAGTGATGCTTGAGGTCTTTAACATTTTGGATGATACGTAGGGCCTGAGGAGCCACCATTCCCATCTGAAAGGCCCTGACAGCGGTCTTCGAGTCTGAATAAATCGTGTCATGTCAGCGTCCGTCAAAGCAAGAGCAATGGCAACCTGTTCTGCAACGCTGGAACTAGAAGTACGGATGGTAGCGCAGCTGATGAATAAATAAACTGTTTACATTGAAGAATGGAGCCAAGTTCAGAGATCACGTCTGTAACGGAGAGCTGAGACATTGCAGCGTAAGCTGCAATGTCTTGACACGCACGTTTCACAGCACGTTTTACAGCGTAAGCTGTTATGGGCTCATTTCAATAGTCGTTTCGGTTCGCGATGGTGTCCACCGCCGCTGGTTATCGTGACAGCTATCGCCGGAAATACGAAAAAAAAGTACCCGGTCCCCGCGGTGATTGACCCAGGCCCGCTGCGCGGGAGTCGGATACTTTACCACTAAGTCACGCAAGCGCTTGCTATCAGGCAGCGGAAAAATGCCCTATAAACGCGCCCAAGGCAGGCGCGCAGGCGCTGACGACGAGATGTGATTTAGACGAAGAGCGCAGTCCACGCGGGATCGCGTTGACTGCCAGTATGGTGGCGTCATATAGTTAAGGCGCCTGCAGACGCAGCGTGCGCAGGCACAGACGACGAGATGCGATTCAGACGAGGCGCGTGATCCCGAGCCTGCGCCAGTATGGTGGCGCCATGTAGTTTAGGTGCCTGCAAACGCAGCGTGCCCGACATGTAAGTTGCATATAGCAATTGCATGCTGCATGTAACTGGACCTGGTTAACTCAAGCAGGCTAGGTGACTATTTGTCACCAGCCCCTTTTGAACATTCCAATAAACAATCATGATGATCATCATCATCAACAACAACGACGTACCGTGCCACGGGTCAAGGGATATGAGATGTGCGCCACGTATTCTGGGTACCTCTTCGGTACACGTTATGGCGTCCCCTCGCAAGGTACGAACCGCTGCTGAAGAAGCGAATCGTAGAGCTATGTGCGCGGTTACGACAAGGCATCATCGGGCTCAGCAGACTACTGTGCAGAGAGCATTACAAACCGCAGCTCACCGTAGATGCCGGGCGGATCTTTCTGATCGTTCTCGTGAAAACGAGGGGAAGGGATTGTCGCGAATACCCTGTTGTGCGTGGTGCCGAAATTGGAGCTACTCTTGAGCCGCTCCACCAGCTTACGCCGTGACTGTGCTGCGTGTGCCATGCAGGCCTGTGACTTTTTTGCGTTCTATAGCGCTAAACTATTTATGTGAATACCCCACCAGACACGGTAGCCCAATAGCTATGGCGTTGCGCTGCTGAGATCAAGCTCATGGGTTAGAACCCGACCGAGGCGGCCACATTTCGGTGTGGGCGAAGTGCGAAAATACTCGTTTAAATATATGTATGTGTACATTAACAAACTCGTGGTGGTCAGAGTAATATTATGTCCCCCGCTATGGCCTGCCTCATGATCAGATCGTGGTTTTGGCGCATAAAACCACTGAATTTATTGCGATTACCCCAGCACGGGATGTTATAAGTTGCATTTGTTAGGGGGGGGGGGGGGGGGGGTCCGCCATTCGTAGTGCGCACACCAGGAATGAGGTCCTCTTGGCGTATGCATCGACGGATGTTGTTGCAGGGGTAGCGTTCTCGGTAACATATATGTGAGTTGCATCCAACGTACAGGTCATAGACTGTAAGAAACTATCGTAAGGATCGTAACAGCGCATACAAGACACGGACAAAAGGAAGGAAACACGACAACATGGCACTGACTCTCAACTGATATTTTATTGAAGGATCGTCTAACATATATACCAAAATTCAAAGAACCATGACATGAACCATGACTTGCGCAAGACACAGTGATACATCAAGGCTAACTGGTCACCTTGGTCAAGGCCAAATGGTCACCTAACCAACTAGCCCAACTTGCCGTCTTGTTGTAAGAAACTAGTAAGTGGAGCTATTTGGTTCTCCGCCAGCTAGTTCAATATAAAGAAGTCTAGTTTCGCGAACTGTTAGTGTGCTGTGGGCTAATTAACCTACGAAAGCACGTTCGCATCGCAAGTTTTCAGGCTCTGCGCCAAAAAGGTTACAGACCATCGCCTGCTAATTATTACCGGGAGAATGCTGTATATGTGTCCGCGCAATATCTGGACAAAAAGAAAAAAAAACAGATGTAGAACCTGTCATGAAAGAAATCACAGATGTATCTGGGACCCAATAAAATAACACGATTATAAACACTACACAAAATGCGTTACGTGACGTAAAAGTACAAGGATGTACGAAACATGTATGCTTCATTAACATCTTGTGTTTTTCCCGTTCCAGTCAGCCCCACTTGCAGATACTTTTCAGGAGAAGCGGCTATATATATCGACCGTTTGAATGAGGATTCATGCGGAAATATGACAGTACCTTTTCAATTTTTCACAACGAAGCTTATAGTACCAGACGAGTAAGGATTCCTCACTTTATATTTCAGTGCATGAAACATTCCATAGGATGCCGTAGTGTTATCACGCTTGCCAGAAAAAACAAAAAAGAAAGAAAGAATGAGAAAGTTAGCAAGCGACCGATATTTGGTGCTTAGCGTAGCCACTTTTAAGACAAATGCTTTTTGGAGTCTGCATACGAGTACATGTCAATAACACAGATAAATGTGCAGTATGGGAATAGACTGATGTCATTTGGTTGCATGGGTTTGTGGAGATGAAATACTATTGTTTTAGAACGTTTGCGAATACGGCAAGTAAAACCCGTTGAAAAGGAGAGAAGCACTCTTTGCGGTAATTATTATTAGTTCTTAGCTACAAAATGCCGTGGTGACGAGGACAGGATGAAGGCACACATTTTCACCGAAAGCAAACTATTTAACAAAGCTGAATACCGGGAACAAGCATGGTTAAAGGGGCCCTGAACCACTTTTTATCGAAATGGAGAAAGGCATTTGAAATGAAAATAGGGTATTTCAGAAATGATAATCATCATCAGGATATATTTATGTCCACTGCAGGACAAGGACTTCTCCTTGCGATCTCCAGTTAAGCCTGTATTGCGGTAGCCAATTCCAATTTCTACCTGGAAATTTCCTAATTTCATCACCCCATCTAGTTTTCTGCTGTCCTCGACGGCGCTTCACTTCTCTGGGCACCCATTTTGTAGCTCTAATAGTCCATTGGTTATCTACCCTACGCATTACATGGACTGCCCAGTTCCATTTTTTTTCTCTTAATGTCAATTAGAATATCGGCTATCCCCGTTTGCTCTCTGATCCATACCGCTCTCTTCTGTCTCTTAACGTTACTCCTAACATTTTTCGTTCCATTGCTCTTTGTGCGGTCCTTAATTGTTCTCGAGCTTCCTTGTAACTTCCAAGTTTCTGGCTCATATTTTAGCACCGGGTGATTGTGCACTTTTCTTTTCAACGACAGTGGTAGCTCGTAGTCAGGATTTGGCAATGCTTGACGTATGCACTCCAACTCAATTTTATTCTTCTGTAAATTTCCCACTCATGATCAGCGTCTCCTGTGATCAATTGACCTAGATAAACGTACTGGTAAACAGGCTGGCTTCAGGAAGCGATATTCTACGATGGATCACATGCATGTCACCAATCAGGTAATCGAGAATTCTGCGGAGTACAGTCAACCTCTCTATATGGGTTTCATAGATTATGAAAAGGCATTTGATTTAGTATACATACCAGCAGTCATAAAGACATTGTGTAATCAAGAAGTACAAGAGGCATACGTGAATATATTGGGAAATATCTACAAAGATACCACAGCTACCTTGGTTCTCCACAAGAAAGTAGAAAGTCACCTATCAAGACAGGGGTCAGACAAGGAGGCACAATCTCTCCAATGCTATTCACTGCATGCTTAGAAGTATCCAAGCTACTAGACTGGACAGGCTTAGGAGTGAGGATCAACGGCGAATATCTCATGAATCTTCGGTTTGCAGATGACATTGTCTTGTCCAGAAACAATGGGGACGAATTGCAACAAATGATTCAGGACCTTTGCCGAGAAAGTGTAAGAGTAGGGTTGAAGATAATATGCAGAAGAGAAAGATAATTTTCAATAGCCTGGCAAGCGAACAAGAATTCATAATCGCCAGTCAGCCTCTAGAGTATGTCAAGCAGTACATTTGAGAAATACTTTTCCGCAAAAAGTACTTCAATGCGTTCAGCAGAAGCGGAGTTATAGGCAATCAAACACGGCCTCCGCTGTGCTCCCCTTCCTTCTTCAATGCCTTGCACTGCGAAGGCTACGTCGGAGTGGGGTGGGCCACAACGCTCCGCCTTCAAAATGTCACCATGTCGCGCAGTTCAAATTTCATTTTGGATGTTACCGTAGACTCCGCGACTTCTGATTTTGATGCCTACGACGCGCTAAACGTAAGCCGAACGCGGTTGTCCTCAGCGAGCCGCAGTGCGCTTAGCCAGTGGACTCGTGGCGACACCCCGCGGCGGCCGCGTGTAGCTGACCGCAGAGACCAATAGTAGCCGCGTATGGGAATGCGCTTATTATGAAATAAACAGAAAAGAGTGCATGATCATGTCTTCTGTTGAAACAGAGAGGTTTGAGAGACAGGTGACTTCGCGCTCTGCTTGCGAGCTCCTAGGCACCGTGTACGACAGCAAAACTTGGCTGAGATGTTCACAGTGGCGTATGTTATCCGCGGAGTGTGTTATTTCATCAAGCCCGAGCGTTGGTTCAGGGCCCCTTCAACCAAAGATACACAGTGAGTCTGTAATGTAATTGCCTATATTAAATTTCTGATAACCTCGAGAAGTTTCCTTTTGTAGCCTATTTCAATGTAGCGTGAATCTGATGTGATGTAATATCAAACATCTAGGATTTATTACGCTATGCTGCATACCGCTGCGCCAATTCAGGCAGACGCCAAACTACTCTCGTGGCGCAAAAGCTTACCGAGCGTTTCATAACCAATCCGCGGGCCAGAAAATGTACGAGTTTTCACTTCAGCTCTAGCCCGTGGATATGTGTGCTACACGCAGAAGCTTAAACTACAAGTTGACAGATCACAACCTCTAGTGTTTCCCGTCGCGCCCATGTGTCTGCTTTTGCTTGCCAAAGCAAGAATCTTTTGTTTTTCCCCTGTGGAGAACAACACCTCTTTGCTCCTTTCGACGGTACGTTTCACATCTTGGTGCCTGTATCAATGAAAATTCAGACCGCGGTTCTGGCTCAAGTCTGCCTTTTGCACTTAACAGCACTGCAGAGGTGGCTTGGTAAGTCAGTGCTCCTCTTAGTTTACACTTTGTAGATGTATTGCTGACGTTGCTTCTTGCTGAAGATGCATTTCGACATACTTCCACACGCATGAAATACGCATGACACGAGCAACCGAAAAGATTTTCTTAGAATTCTACTCTCGAATGCTTCCAGCGAAATTGCAGTTCAATGCGAGAGAATTTTGTTCCGCGCTTCCTAAGCTACATGCTTTTGTAACAGCCTGGCGCTATCCAAAAATGTGTAAATATTTGCGCACGCTGCTTTAATTTTTGGCGTCTGCTTCAGAGTATCATCGCAAAGGGAAAGCTGACCGCTTCCAATGGGATCTAATTCATTTACTCACTTTTCAGCAAGGCACAGCGCTCTAAAACCAAAGACGACGCACTCATGCTGCTTGGAGTAAAACTGGCATAAAGATCTACAGTACCAGTCATACGTTTAAAGTTATAAGTTCAAGCTCGGTTGCTTTCAATCTCTTTTGCGAGAATAAAATTGCTACGACTGCCGCACCTCTTGAGCGATCGCATCCCTTAAAGGGCTTCTGAGCCAGTCCTAGGGCTTAGTGAAAAAGTCGCAGTTTTGCCTGAGAGGCGAAGCATCGATTGCGATAGCAAATTACTAGACAGCTATACGATGTAAGAATACTAGTTTTATCGGTCGTATAATCTTGTAAACATTCGCTTAAGTAAATAAATCAACAAGCATGGTGTCACGCGCGCCCATGCAAACATGAACGCATCTCACCCGATGACCACGGAAACTCGATCGCTGTCAAAACGCTGTAGTGAGCAAACGCGGGAGCCGGCAAAGTGCGAATTGACCTTCGTACCGTCGCTCGCATGAACGCGAACTACGCCTCGAAAACACGACGCGGGGAGGAAGGACTGCCCGCGAAGCAGATAGATTTCAAGATATATTGACCCTTTTCGCGGAGCAGTTTGTTCTAGAGAAACGAGATGGCGCTTACGGCGGCGCACCATACGTTGCCTCAGCGACAGCGCACGAATACGAAACCATTACCGAATCTACCTTGCTTCTGTGCGATCAGCTGTCGGAAATGCAACTTAGTTTTCGCTAACGCACAGTGCTCCATTCATGCTGGTTTGAATCATTTGGATTGGAGATGCGTGCAGTAGTTGGCTGCAAAAATAGTGACTGTCACATTAGGGATGTAATGAATATATGGGGCCAAGTTCGCGGATTGCTGCTGGAACTGTCCGTACGTGTTTCCGGCACTTTGAGATGTACGGCTTTCCTCGAGGATACACAAATTTGCTCATCCTCCGGCGTTGTATCGCTAACCTTCAAAGAAAGTGCTTCAGCCCCGGTACGTCGGCAAGAGTGAGTACCGCTCGTTGAACAATGATAAAGGGAGTAGCGCCGCTTCATATCATAGTAGGTTTCTCGCACAGTATCTACGCCCATCCACCCCAACCGGCACGGAAACTTACGCCCACTCATTCGCCAATGTGTCAAGAATAAGTGAATGGGCCCACACTTGAATATATGTGCATTTTATGCACACAATAAATGACGGACTACACCGATAGCGCACGAATGGTCGAAGCTGAATGTTTCGTGATGGTCCACGAGAGTAAGCGAGTTACTAGCGATAATACATCTTTGCTACAAGGTATTACAGTGTACAGAACAGCTACGTTTCAAGCTTTGTGCGCAGCAAGAACAAACTTAACGAAACTAAGCACAACCGCGAGCGATTAGGCAGAAAATAATCAGATAGTGACCACACCGAGAAACATTACTGAGTCAGAAATATGACAAGCCGCTGCTTCAAAATATTTGCCAAATAAAGAACGAAGAGCAAAACACACTAATCGGGATTCATTTCATGAACGGAAAGTTTGGAATTCATATTTAGCCCCGCTTTTAGAGCAAGCACTGTATACGCTGCTCGCGCCGTTTGGACTTAGCTTATTCAGCTCCGAAAGCGCTTTTGCATGTTATGTGAATCTGTGGTCAAAGCTTCGTGCCGTCCACCCAGTCACCGTCTACAATATCTCCCGAAACGGAGGTTTGCTAAGCCGCACTGGCGTCATACACAACCATTGTAAATACGAATGCAACGGAGACAGTTGAGGCAAGCAATGGACGCGTCACCACGTGATCAAACATGGCAGCGCCCAGGGGATCGCCGCGAAAAGGGTCAATACAGCCGCCCGGGCAGGAGCGCGAGACGTAGTACGCGGCCGCAACCTTCCGCATACCATTCCCTGTAGCCTTGCTGCACGGCCAGCACGCGTGGTCGCTCCCATGGATATTGTTGTGGAAAGGGGTGAAAGGCTGGGTTAAGTGCAACGCGATAACTGTCTCTCAATACGGGACACCTCTACCGCGGTAGCTCCCCCTCTATCCCTCTCCATACCCTCCCTCCGGAGCTTTGCACGCGACTCGAAGACGTAGCGCTTCTTTCCAGCTTTGTTCGCTTGCGCGTGGTAGACTGAGCCACGATTGCCGGCTCACACTCGCACTAGTGTTCTAGAAGCTTTTCTTCTAGTACACTGTACTCGTACATAGAGCATACGGCGCGTGGCGACGATTTTATCGCCCGTGGACTTTATACCGAACCGCACAGCGACGGCGACAACGACGACTACGGCAGAAATGCGCCGGGAGTGTCCATCGCCATTAATTGCATTGCCAGTAAAAAAAAAAAAAGAACAGTTCGTGGACCCGCCGTGGTGGTGTAGTGGCTAGGCCGCTGCGCTAACAAGCCCGAGGGCGCGGGATTGCATTCCGGTCACGGCGGCCGCATTTCGATGGGGGTGAATTTCAGGAACGTCCGTGTACCGTGCATTTGGTACTCGTTAAAGGGCCTCAGATGGACAAACTTAACCCGGACTCCCACTACTGCGTGCCTCATAATCAAATCGTGGTTTTGGCGAGTTACACCCTAGAATTTCATTTTTTTACAGACCGCGGATAGCATACGCTGTTGTGAACAGCTCAGTAATTTTTTTGCAGTGGTACGTGGCACGCGTGGAGCTCGCAAGAGAAGTGCGAGGTAACCTTTCTCTCAAACGCTCTCTTTTCAACAGAAGCCTGTTGTCACTCTTTTCTGGACACTTTCAGTAATATAGCAGATTTCCATACGCGGCTGCTCTTGGCCAATAGCGTACATCAATCAACAAGGGTGTTTGGATCAGTGCGGTTCTTTCTACGGTTACTGTATATATTTATTGACGCAGTTTAATAAGCAAGCCGAATTTGGCAAAAGTTTGCTTTCGAATTTCAATAACAATTGCACAATTTCGGAAGAAGCAGACTGTCGTCTGATCACGCTCGGCTGCGGCCCCCGTGGGGGAATCACACTTTGGCCACCCTGATTATCGTGGTTATCGGTGTTGTAGCCATCACGTCTCGCTAATTTCGCCTTGTTTTGGGCAGTCAACAAGCCTGTAACCACCCGATACTTGAGGTCAGACCACACGCAGGCTTGCCAGCGCGCGTTCACTCCTGGCCGTTCCTGGTCGGACGCCTTGGCAGACTTTGCTTCGTATTGAGCTATTGATAGCGCTTCAAAATCCGTAAGTCGGACGTGGCTCCTATCAGTCGGTCAAGCTGGTGCAGGACAAAGTCGGTCCTGACTACGTTGCACGGCCAGACTGGAGCACTTGAGCGCGAGCGTGCACTCAAGCTCTGTCGTGCGCAAAGCAAACGTTGCGCATACGCACTGTAGTTACATAAAGCTGCGGTCTGCTACGTAATGTCGATACCGCGACCGCCGCGCGGTGCCGCGACGAGTTCGCTGACTGAGCGCACTGCGGTTCACTGAGGACAACTGCGTTTGGCGCGTCGTAGGCGCCAAAATCGGAAGTAGTGGCGTCTACGAGAATACCTAAAATCAACTTTGAACTGAAGTTGACGTTCCCGGTTACGTTCTGCACGCGGAGTGTTGTGGGCGCGCCCCGCTCCGCCGTAGCTTTCGAAGTGCAAGTCATTGAAGAAGAAGCGGAAGCACCACGTAGGCGCCGTTTGATTGCCAATAACTCCGCTTCTATTGAACGCATTGAATTAGTTCTTGCTGCAAAATATTTCTGAAACACTCTATTTTAACCTCAACTGCATTACTGCAGTCTATGCAGTTCCAATTGCATAGAAAGGAATTCAGGGCACTTTAATGTTTACGACGGCTTGTCGAACGGTTAATTTTTGTTTTTGGAAGCCCATACATATTCGAAAAATTCCATGTAGTTCGAAAAACAAATTATTGTGCTTAGGCATAGCAGAAGTGTGGGCTGTTTCAGGAAACATATTGCTAGAAGTTCTATTTGCCCAACAAGTTTGGAGCAAATCAAATACCGGACAGCACGTGCTATAACTTCCAGCTTGCAGGTTTTTAAATATCTCTAATATTCAAGACTGCATATGTACAAATCGTGACCAGGCGCCACATCAAACCAGAAATTAGTAAAGGTAATGTTGCGCTCGAGGAAGCATCAAGTTAACGGCAATGAAACTACTGGAACAAGTAGCTAAGAGCTATCGAATGATCTAAGAAACGACAAGAAAAATTAGCAAGATAAACCATACTTGCAATGACAATCGCATGTGTTGACCATATTGATGCAAAAACTTTCATTTGGCACACACTAAAAAAAAAAACACGCAACAGGCGCACTGATTGCAGTTGAGGCTCGAGCTTAAACAGCCTCTCACCAAGTTTAGGCATAACAAACAGACAAGCGCGGTGAGCGCGGCACGTAGATCACATGGTGGCAATCGTGTCTGCGAAGTATCAAACTGCTGCTCGGCGCGAAAACAGCTGTAATTTCAAACGAAAGCTCGCGAGCCCGTCTTCTCGAAAGAGCCCCGCTTCCAACCAGATAGTCAAGGTCGCACGCAAAAACGCCTCTACGTAAGACGCACTGCTTGCAACGTTGCTGGTTGTGGCACGTAACTTGGATAAATCATCCTATGCAGAGTGCGCAATACCGTCACTGGGCATGCGCCGCGCAGTAACACGAGGAAGGGAATAAAAAGAGAGGCGTGGCTCGCGACGTAAACGTGACGTGGTTCATTGGCTGTGGTATGGCTGAAGGCAAGGAGGAAAGGTAGCTTACAGAAGCTAGTTGAGGCAGGAGAGAGTGTCTACTTTGGCAAGGAAGCTCGCCTCTTGTCAGAATAAAAATGCGACATTTCGTCTGTATGTTATCGTCTTGAATAATGAGCTAATTGGAATAATTATCTCAACAAGACACTCCCAAGACGGTGCCTTACAGCTTCCAGTGTATGATCAAAATTTACTATAAGACCTGGCGAGGGACATTATAGCATCTCGGGAAATGACAAAGGAAACATCAGGTTCCTTGGCCGTTTCTTCGACAGAGGGCACTGCGAGGATTTAAACACCATTGCATCGCAGAAACCGGCCGCTAGGGATGCGAAAAAAAAGATGATATTAAAAGGACAACAACTCATGCTTCATTGTTTGACTGGGTGTTACGCATCCAGCTTTATGGAGCTCAAGTTACGCAATGTTCGTGCTTATCGTCTCAACCGGAAACATGCCCAAGCCACGCGAAACAAGCAGACTTTAACGTTTTCAGGTGTCGCACACTCTCGCTTCGTGATTGGTCTGCAAGGGAGGGTTAAAAATGCCACTAAAACGGATCCTCCGTGAAAAAGAGTTGGCAGAACGATGCGGTATACGTGTCCAAAGGGCTCGAAAACATCATACTGCTACGTAAAAGCTTTTATTAGTATACGCAAATAATTTTGTCCTCACTGGAACTTAAGAGTAGCCCGTGCCAGATCGATCGGTGGGCAGACACCTGCTATTCCTTTTGGAACGGAGTAGCCATCGGCTATTCCAAAAAAAAAAAATGTTCGGCATATTCATGCTTGTGTAATGTGCAAGCGCCACTTCGACATGGTGAGATTTCGCGGTTTTGAGACGTCGTGTGACACAAAATCGAAGTGGGCCCTAATACTTTTCACCAATAGCGGTGGGCGGATCGCGAAAAAGGTGTGTAATCGGAAATAACAATTTTTATATTGTTCAGTAAAATCATGCATAATCATCGTGTGCACGTCATGTCGACTTCGAGTTCTTACTGTTTTCGTGACGTCGTGTAACAGACAGGCGAAGTGGTAGTAGCCCGAAATGTTTTGCACCAATCGTGGAAGGCTGATTGCAGAAATGAAATAGACACAGTTTGTAAAAGCTTTGCAAAGTGGACAAAGTGTTACTTACAGCTTAGTACGTTTCATTACCATGATTTCAAGACCTAATTCACGGAAGCATTCGTAACTCTCACCTACTATTTATCAATTGCTATATCATTGTGATTTATTCGAAATGTATAGCATGCTTGTTCCGCTTAGGCAAGAAAGTAAAAGTGGATTATTGTGGCATCTCTTGCAGGTACAATATCCCCGCGGCAGTGGAATCTCTGGTATACACTGACGAGTTGAAACAGAATACAACGACGATAGCAGGCATATGCAAGGAAGAATTGGTGTGGGTGATCATGTATCGCATACAGACCCCTTTTAATTTAACGATTAACACTACTGTCCAAAGCCTATCACGAAGAGGACCACAGTCGAAGAATTTTGAGCTCAACTTCAATAACGTGACGCGCATCAGAGAAATTCTACATGTCTGGAATGCAACTCAAAAATTCTTTCGCAGGAATTCGATGAAGGTAAGGGTACTACTGGTTTTGTATCAAATGCATGTTTTTTCTAATATACGCGGGTAATTTTTTTAATACACGGGTAACTTGTGTAAAAACGGTTACCACTGTAGTTGGTGCAATGTGGGATTATTTTGGAAGATGAATGGAGTGAATTGAATTGCAACGTGGACATCATTCTCAGTAATCGCAATAATACAACTGAAAGGAAATATTTACTTGGGCCTTACACTTCTTATGTCGCAGGTTATTGTGGACACGTTATGTTACTAAATTTAGATCCAAGTCGCCAATAACTGGTAAAAGAAAGGAGAGTTGGTGGGCGTCCCTGCAGTATTCCTGGATAGTTGGAGTGCCACATATCAGCCCGGGTAGCTCAGTAGCTTTGGCATTCTGCTGCTGGGGTCGAGTCCATGGGTTTGTTGTTGGCCTCGGTGGCCGCGCTCTGGTGCGGACGGAATAGGAAAGCGCTCATGTACCGTGCTGTCGGCGGACGTTAAAGAAACACATGCAGTAAAAATTAACCTTGAGCCCCCAATACGGCGTCCTTCATTGCCCACCAAATAGCTTGGCGACTTTATATTGCACAACTTAATTTTAAAGTGTCGTATATAGAGCTTCGTAGCGTTTGTAGCCGAAGCAGGGTGTTTGCTTCCACTGTCTTTAGTGTGGCTCCATTCAACAGACACCCTTTCACCATCGCACGTGACTTGACGCGTAATGTCGTTTAGACGATTAAAGTGTTTTACCAAGGCTGACCTACATGGGGCCTTTGTTTGGACGCGAAATTGCGGCGCTTTCGAATGCAGCAAATGGCGGTGCGGTGCGGTTCAATGGGAACAGCTGCGACGTGAGGTTACGGTGCAGTTGTCGCGCAGGTGAAAACTAATCTTGACAATAACAAAGGACCGTTGTGGTACAAATACTTCGTTTTTTGCGAAAATGCGTAAATTGTTATCGCTCAAGCTGCAGTTCAAAGTGGTCATGGAGTATTTGTCGTGTGAGGGGGTTTATTTATACAGCAGTTAGGGCTACGCAACAGCCTTGTCTCAAGAGCGTCGGTCGCTGTCTCGCGCTCTCCGGGCTGCTGGACTTCGTCCTCCTCTCTCAATGGCTGCGGACTCTCTTCCCCACTACATTGGCCCCGGCGGCGAAGAGGAGCCATCCTGGCGACTCAAGGTGAGGCAAGCACCAGAGGGTCGTAGTAGGGCTTTAAGCGGCTCACGTGGACTGTTTCACGACCGCGGCAGCGTCTGGCGGTGGGAGGTGTCACAGGCTCGACGACGTAGTTCACCGGCGATGTGCGTTCAACGATCCGGTAGGGACCGTGATATTTCGCTGCAAACTTGCGGGAGAGACCAGGGGTGGGGCATGGAATTGAAAGCCACACGAACGAGCCAACAGGGAAGGTAGGGGTAGGTTCAGCCGAGTCAAGGCGCTCTTTTTGAAGACCTTGTGTCACTGATGTAAATGAGCGTGCGAGTTGGCGGCACTCTTCGGCGCATTGAGCAAGTTCTGAGGCTGGGCGGTATTCGGATGCATCCGGGCGGTATGGAAGTATAGTATCCAGTGTGGAAGATGGCTCACGTCCGTATAGTAAAAAGAAAGGTGAAAATCCAGTGGTGGCTTGCGTGGCTGTGTTGTAGGCATATGTCACAAACGGAAGCACCAAGTCCCAATTAGAATGGTCGGAGGCTATGTACATGGAGAGCATATCACCGAGTGTTCGGTTAAAGCGTTCCGTCAAGCCATTAGTCTGCGGATGATAACTTGTAGTGGTGCGATGAATGATATTGCACTCACTAAGAAGCTCTTGGACGACTTGAGAAAGAAACACACGCCCTCGGTCGCTAAGCAGCTCGCGTGGCGCACCGTGGCGAAGAACGAAGCTGCGCAACATGAATAAGGCAACATCACGAGCTGAAGCTGTTGGAAGAGCGGCGGTTTCGGCATATCGAGTGAGATGGTCGACGGCCACAATAATCCACCGATTGCCCGCAGGGGTGGAAGGAAGGGGTCCGTACAGGTCGATGCCGATCCTATCAAACGGGCGAGCGGGACACGGCAAAGGTTGTAATGGGCCAGGCGTGTGACAAGTTGTTTTCCGGCGTTGACACTCAATGCAGGAACGAATGTACTTGCGGACGTATGTGTACATTCCACGCCAGTAGAATCGCTGGCGCAGTCTATCATACGTTTTCAAAACGCCAGCATGCGCGTTTTGTGGGTCTGCGTGAAAGTGCGTGCACAGGTCGGAGCGCAAATGGCGAGGTATAACAAGAAGCCACTTTCGACCATCGGGCTGGTAGTTGCGGCGGTACAACATGGCGTCCCGGAGCGCATAATGAGGTACTTGGCGACGAAGGGCACGAGAGAGCTGTGGGGCTGGTGTCGTCGAAGGCATAGAGAGAACGTCGATCAGTGAGGCGATCCAGGGATCCTTGCGCTGTTCTGAAGGCATGTCAGTGATATCGATGTTAGCACAGGAAGTCGCGGAAAGGGAAAGAGGCACGACGTCACAAGGCAGGGGCGAGCGGGAAAGTGCGTCAGCGTCGGCGTGCTTGCGTCCTGAGCGGTAAATGACGCGAATATCGAATTCTTGTAGACGAAGCGCCCAGCGTCCAAGTCGACCTGACGGATCCTTCAGTGAAGCCAGCCAACAGAGCGAATGATGATCGGTGACGACATCAAACGAATGGCCATACAAGTATGGGCGGAATTTCTGCAACGCCCAAACAATTGCCAAACATTCCTTCTCGGTAACCGAGTACTTGGACTCTGCCTTGGTAAGGGCACGACTCGCATAGGCAACAACGTACTCAGAGAAGCCCGGCTTACGTTGGGCGAGGACAGCGCCAAGGCCGATCCCACTAGCATCCGTGTGTACCTCGGTCGGAGCGGTAGGGTCGAAGTGACGTAGGATGGGCGGTGAAGTCAAGAGACGACGTAGTGTTGCGAAAGCCTCATCACACGCCGGCGACCAACCAGACAGACAGCTATCGCCGCTGAGCAGCTTCGTCAGTGGTGCTATTATAGAAGCGAAGTTCTGCACAAAGCGGCGAAAGTAGGAGCATAGACCAAGGAAGCTGCGAAGCGCTTTCACGGTGGTAGGCTTCGGGAATTCAGCAACAGCACGAAGTTTCTGCGGATCGGGAAGGACGCCGTCCTTAGAGACTACGTGGCCAAGGATGGTGAGTTTGCGAGCGCCGAATCGGCACTTCTTGATGTTAAGCTGAAGGCCTGCGCGCGTCAAACAGCTCAGTACCTCGTGAAGCCGACGGAGATGACTGTCGAAATCAGGGGAGAAAACGACGACGTCATCCAGGTAGCACAGGCACGTCTTCCATTTCAACCCACGCAAGACACTGTCCATCATCCTTTCGAATGTGGCTGGGGCATTACATAGGCCGAAGGGCATAACATTGAATTCGTACAGCCCATCGGGAGTTACGAAGGCAGTTTTCGGGCGATCGGATGGTGCCATAGGGACCTGCCAGTAACCGGACCGTAAGTCTAGTGATGAAAAGAATTCGGCTCCCTGCAAGCAGTCCAGGGCATCATCGATGCGTGGCAGGGGATACACATCTTTTCGAGTAACTTTGTTCAATCGGCGGTAGTCGACGCAGAAGCGGATTGAGCCGTCTTTTTTCTTGACAAGAACAACAGGCGACGACCAGGGGCTGCAGGACGGCTGAATGATGCCACGCTTAAGCATGTCGTCAACTTGTTCGGCGATCACATGACGCTCAGCAGGGGATACGCGGTAAGGGCGCTGGCGCAGAGGCGCTTGTGAGCCGGTGTCAATCGGATGGAGAACAGTATGCGTGCGGCCTAATGACGTCTTCTGGCAATCAAACGAGCCTCGAAACTGGTGGAGGAGTGCAAGAAGTTTCTCGCGGTGTACCTCTGCAAGTTCATCGTCGATGGCGGAGCCGAACATACTTAAAGGTGCTCGATCAGGCGTACTAGCAGCAGGTGTCAGGGCACTAAGCTGCAAGTTGTCCATGTCGTCAAGGCAGAAGATGGACGATACGTCGAACGCCTGAATTGTGCCGATACACTCTCCACGGAGTAAGGTTGAGGGAACCGGCAACGGATTCATAACAAATAAGGATGTGGCGCCGTAGGTCATGTCGAGAACGGCAAAAGGCAACGTGAGATTCCTGCGGTGTTGAATGGTCTCGGAGGGTGTAAAGAGAACTGTAGACTCACGAACAGCGGCACAGGACACGGGGACAAGGACTGCACTACTGGGTGGTATGGTCGTATCCTCGGCGACAAACAACTTTTTCATTGTAGGTGCAGACGACGCGGAACACAACGGTGAGAACGCCACCTCGGCACGAGCACAGTCAATAACAGCATGATGGCGAGAAAGAAAATCCCAACCGAGGATGACATCATGCGAACAGGCTGGTAGCACAAGAAACTCAATGGGATAAACAACATCTTGAATTATGACGCGGGCTGTGCAGGCGGCTAACGGCTGAATATGGTGTGCGCTGGCGGTACGGAGGGATAATCCCCTTGACGTCGTCGTAACCTTCCGAAGCAAGTGGCAAAGTTTTACATCAATCACTGAAACGGCAGCACCAGTGTCCACAAGCGCAAGGGTACGAAAGCCATCCACAATAACGTCAATGAGGTTCGCTGGAGAAATTCGAGGACTTGAACTTTTCGACGACGACGCAGTTCGTGCCTCGGGAACTGCGACGTTTAGTTTTCCGCGTCAGAAGGGCAGGGTCGACGGCGCATAGGTGACAGAGAGCGACGTCGGGGGGATGGAGATCGGCGGGTAGCTGAGGGCATGCGCTCGGGCGAAGAGGATTGTTGTAGCCGCGCTGTGCCGTCAAAGCGCCCAGGATCGTAAGCAGACGGTCGCATGACATCTATTGGAACAGGAGGGCGACGGCGACAGAAGCGTGCCACATGTCCTGCATAGCCGCAAGAATAACAGATAGGGCGATTGTCCGCAGTGCGCCATGGATTTGTGGGGACTGGTCGGCTGAACGGAACTGGTGGGGGCCGAACGGGTGCCGACGCGGAAGAATAGGTCGGTTGACGAGGCGGCCCGGCAGCGACGACTTGCGCATACGACAAGGGCGCAGGCTCCGGAGGTGGCGGACGAGCGAAAGGCAAAGCGTCAGTGACTTCTCCTTGTATAACTTGGCGTATGACTGGGGCCAGATGTTGAGCCTGGGCGGGCTCGGGCGTGCTCGATAAAATGGAAAGCTGTCGGGCGACCTCCTCACGTACAAACTGCTTGATCTGAAGCAACAGTGCATTCTGGTCGCCCAAAGTCAACGCCGCGATCGAGTCGTTCTGTTCCAGAGGGCGGCGAGTTTGGGCGCGTTGCTTGCGCAATTCGTCGAAACTCTGGCACAAGCTGACGACATCGGCGACGGTTTGTGGGTCTTTTGCCAATAGCATTTGAAATGCGTCATCAGCTATTCCTTTGAGGATTTGCTTGATCTTGTCCGACTCGTGCATCGACGGGTTTAAACGCTTACACAAGTCGACGACGTCTTCAATATAGCTGGTGAAGTTCTCACCGGGTTGTTGAGCACGTTCACGAAGTCGCTGTTCTGCGCGGAGTTTGCGTACCGCGGGGCGGCCGAAGATTTCCGAAAACTTTGTTTTGAACGAGGCCCAGTTATTAATCTCCGCTTCGTGGTTCCGGAACCAGAGACTGGCGACGCCGGTCAAGTAAAAGATTACATTGGTCAGCCTAGTCGCATCGTCCCATTTGTTGACTGCGCTTACCCTCTGATAAGTTGTCAGCCAGTCCTCGACGTCTTGATCATCAGTCCCGCTGAATATCGGTGGGTGACGCTGAGGCAGCACGCCGGGACAGACGGTGGCTTGAGTCTGAGAGGAGCCTTGCGTGGTGGTTTCTTCCGCCATCGCTGACGCTGGAGGTAAGGTACGGCTTCGTAGTTCCAGGTTGGGAGACTGGGATCGATACCCGGCACCTTTCCACCAAACTGTGAGGGGGTTTATTTATACAGCAGTTAGGGCTACGCAACAGCCTTGTCTCAAGAGCGTCGGTCGCTGTCTCGCGCTCTCCGGGCTGCTGGACTTCGTCCTCCTCTCTCAATGGCTGCGGACTCTCTTCCCCACTACAGTCGCCCCGCTGGCCTAAAGCAGTAGGCTGGCGGTGGCATGCCTGGTGTGGGAATTCAGGACCGAAAAAAGATACGCCCACGTGAATGATGCTGATTGCCGACGAGTTCTGATGCGCTTATCGCAGGGATGTTTTAGAGCACAGCTATTAGGTGCCCATTCCTGCGGTGAGCGGCGGCGTCGGCGTAACTGACTGAAAAGCACAGCGAAGGATGAAAGACCGAGCGAGGAGCGCAGGAATAATGAAAGACGTGAGGAGGAAAGCGGAGGAGGAGGGTATGCCGAAAGTGTGAGAAGAATAGCATAGTGCAGCGAAGGTGGCTACGAGATGGCGACAGAGTAGCGCGCGTCGTCTGGGAAGTCTATCTGCGGCTGCTGCTGTGAATCGCGCGCACGCGTCACTCATGCGCTGCGCCTCGCGATCTCTAGATTAGCGAGGCAGTCGTGCCACACTTCGCTCCGTTTGCAACGTGCCGCACGAGACACATAGTCCGCGCCAGCCAATACGGGGAGGTCTCGGGGGGCCACCCATATTTGAGGCCTGTTTTAACTTATCTCTAAGTTTTCATTTGTTGAATTTTTCAATTGAGAAAAAGCTTGTTATAACATATTTGCTGTTGGCTGGCTGCGCATTTTATTAATTCATATTATCGCTGCATTTTGCTAATGCCGATGGCCGATGAAAAAGCGCATTGACGGGGTATTTAGCATACTAACCTTTATTTCTTCTGCTATGAAGAGCTTCGGCCTAGACGAGTGGAAACACTCCGAAGTTCGGAAACTGGGTTCCGTGAAACGCATGACACGGCCGCTGGATAAAAAAAAAAAAAAAGTTGCGGCCTGCCGTGTCAGGTGGGATGCAATGGGATAGAATGTCTCGGCAGTAATTGAATTCTCGGCCTCTTGTTTTTTTTTTTTTTTCTATCGAGCGGCCGTGCCCATGAGTTCCACGAACGGCATTTTAGGTTTCCACGAGTGGCCAAAACAAGTCCTACAATCCCCTTTGGGTGGAATATTATCCTGGTTAAATGATTAGACGATTTGCGCACTTATGTTATACAAATTTTAAGCTGTTCAATTCATTAATTTCAACAATTATCACGAGGGCGCAAATTGGGGGAAAAATTAAAATAAGCAAATTGGGGGGGGGGGGGGGAAGAAATAGGGGAGGGGAGAGGTTTCGCGGCACTCTGGGTAAGCAGGTTGGGTTCCCCAAGGCCTGAAAGCTTGTAAATGAACCCTTAACCTAAAGAACAAATATGTTGCTAAATAGTCACATTTCTTCCAACAGCGCTCTGCAAATATTTACAGTGAAGCTGTTAGTGCAATTATAAGTGCTCGAAAACATTATGTCTCTTTTAATAACGTCCTTGGAGAACTAGTTCATTCACAGGATGTATATTGACAGCTTAAGATGTAGTGATGGACTAGTTGTTAATTATCTGGCTTAGTCTTTAAGCAGCTCAGTCGAAAAAATTGGCACAGAATAAATAAGTGTACACACGAAGCATTAAATTTCTTAGTGCTTCATTTTGGTGTCCGTGTTTATTGAGTGCGCTGTTTATAACTAAGTTATATTTAGAGGGAATGTGGGAAATGTTAGTGTTGATGCACAGAAAATTATTAAATTGTGTTG
The DNA here is from genome assembly GCF_013339745.2 of Dermacentor silvarum. Lineage (NCBI taxonomy): Eukaryota > Metazoa > Arthropoda > Arachnida > Ixodida > Ixodidae > Dermacentor > Dermacentor silvarum. Next base: position 78,797,616 of record NC_051158.1, read on the forward strand.
GCCTATTAAGGGCAAACTGACAATTGCTCAACGTTCGCTGCTTTTTTTTTCCCCTGTTGAGAGGCGTTATTGAAAAGCTCGCAAAATTACCTTGCAGGCCTGAAAAACAAAAAAAAAAAACTTCAAAAAAGATGGTAGCGATACTTTAAGAGGGTCTGGAGTTGAGCTTGTTGGTTTGTCTTCATTACGTGGAAACAGCGCGAAAAAACGAGACAAGAGAGAGAGAGATGGTGAATAAGGCAGGGAGGTTAACCAGATGTTAGAATCAGCTTTGCTACCCTGCACTGGGGTAGGAAAATAAAGGTTAGAAAAAGGACAGAGAGAGAGAGAGAGAGAGAGTGAGAAAGAAAAGAAAGCACACATAAAAAAACGGTCAGCCCTTCCACTGGGGTGGAGATGAAAGACCAGCGAAACTGTACTATGGTGGGAATTATGTATTTCCAGTTATGACTATTAAGATGTGATGGTGTAATTGGTTATTTGAACTATTAAGGAATAAGATATATATATATATATATATATATATATATATATATATATATATGATTCGGTGGTTTTCAATTATTTAGTGACCACAGGGACCATGGCCTTATGGTCGCTACTGTACACCGCCATAGGGTGTACGGCAAAGGTTGGCACGTTCTTCATAAACACGTCACCAACACCGCGCGCGTTCGGTGCGAACACGGGCAAAACGCCGCCGCAGTCGACAACAGTTCTGGGCGTTGTTTGTCTGACTGCACACAACCGCTGTCAGAACGCTGGCGTGAGCAAGCGCGAGCAGCATCGAGCGAAGATTCATGCGGTCTATCGCTTCAACGGAAACTGAGCGGCGAAAGCACAGCGCATACAAAGGTAGGAGCCGTGTTGCAGATCGCTTTCAAGATACGGTACGCGCGACCGCCCGGCGCCACGCAAAGTACCAGTTGCTCGCAGAGCAGAAGCCGCAACCCCTCCCTCCCGCGCTGCCTTCCCGCTGTTCTCCTTTCGCGTGGGAGATTGAGTCGCCAGTTCCGCTTGCGCCCGGTCGAAAGATACGCATTTGGTGCCGCAGCTAAACGTGACCTCTTCTCCCTCCCACCCGGCCCCCACGGCCTTTCGCGTGACGGAAGAAGTGGCCTTTGCTCTCCGCCGTGCGTTCGCTCCCTGTGAAAGCGCGCGCCCCTCCCGCGCTTTCACTCGCACATACAGCATATGGTCAATGAGAGTTTTTTTTCTACATCCGGACGCGACTATCGAAGACTGAGCCCTTGACAGCTTCGCTGTAAAAAACTGCACACGCCGGAAGAGCGTTCTAATCGCAATCGTTCAGATAGGCCAGATAGGCCGGTGGCGCGCAAGAAGCGCAGAAGAGCCTGCACGGCTTTCTTCTCTGACGTTAAGTCGAGTCTTTGTTGCACAATTCTTTCTTCCGACAGAGGTCGGTCATCCAATTGGTTGAAAGCGTCGTTGAGAGATTGTCTCTGCGCACTGTACTGCGTGCAGTCGCACAAAATATGATCAATCGATTCTTAAAAGACGGACAGGACGGTTGCGTTTCTGGTAGTCAGCGCCGTGCGGTCCGTCTTTCTTGTCTAGTCTTTGGGGGCGAAGCTCCTTAGGGTCGAGGTTGACCCCCGTCGCGCCGTTGTAGCCACGCTAGTTCTCGCCGCTCCCGCTAGAGGCGCAGCTGTGCTCTCGTTCGATTTGAATGGCGCCCACTAGATGGTGCGGCGGCGCTCGCTCCACAAAGCCGCTGCAGCGCGCGCTCGCCGTCAAGACCCTGCTCTTGACGGCGAGTACTGACTATGTACCTGGCACCTGACCTGACCAAGGGAAACATCGTCACGTACATCGAGAAGGCAATGTTGCAATATGAAACTGAATTCAAACACGGCCCCTTCGTGCTCACCGGAGACATTAACGTGGACATCATGAACGACGACTGGCTAGTCCAACACATGGTGTCCCGCTACGATCTCTGGCGCATTTCATACGAATACAAACGTCCCACCACCATCAGGGGAACTTGTATAGACAACGCCTTCTCGAATTTTAGACTACATACAATTGACAATCCCTTGGCTTTGTACTTTACAGACCACAATGCCGTTATACTCAAAAGGAAACGTTCTCCTGGGCCTGACGTCATATTTGACTAAAACAGAATCAGGGGAAACCCCTCCTTGTGGTCCGAGAGCTCTTGAACAAAATCATCACCTACCCCATGTGTAAATAATGAAACATTGTCTATATACTGTATCAGTATGTAAATAAGAAAACATTGTGTATATACTGCATATATAATCACACCACACCCCCGTGTTTCTGTGTCACATATTTCTATGATGATCGAGTGGGGAAAATCTACGGAGGATTCACGGTTTATCAGATTACCTCCGGAGCTTCGCCGACTCATCATCATTCACTTCATGGATATGGCGATCATTTTTTTCGCCATGTTTCCCCATAATGATGTGATGGGTAACCACAGCAATGTTATGGGTAATCTGTGGGCGAAGCACAAGCTGTGTGGTTTAATACAGCCGTTGCAGTATATTACAAATCCATGCGCTGCGGAGTGTTATGGGTGTGTTTTGCAAACAGCGCAGGAATTTAGCCCGCTGTCCCGAGAGAACTGTGATTGCCTCCAAGAATAAATTTGCTAAGAAAAAAGGGGGGCGGGGAAGTGGGGGGGATGCATTCGTTATGGGCAATTAGCGTGCGAAGTTAAATGTGTGTTGTTAAATTATAAAATTTCTTCAGAAAGTGCTTGAAAGCGTGACTCAGCTGTTATTCGCTGTTCCCAAGTGTCCCAAGTTTATTGTACTCAACGCCACGTTCGCTTTCAGTGAAAATGGTGCCACAATAGGCGCGATGTGTCAAAAACGTTTAACGTTCCCTGTCTAATTAAAATCAGTGAAAGTAATTACTGAATATTCGTTTTGTGCGCATTTTGATGCGTTTCACGAGGCCAGATAGGTCTCTCCAATGACTAAACCAGGAGCTAAACAAGGAACTTATTTTATATTTGGCGAAAATAAAGTGAGAAACTGTGTACTCAATGCTCAGAGTATGTGGTGAATTTTGGGATTTTCCATTAAATGAGGTACCCAAGTGCTCTGAAACGTTATACGTATGTTGTACAAACGGCGCAAAATTTAGCTGACCGATCTATAGCTGCCACCAAGACGACATTTTTTGAAAGGAGGAGGAACTTAGAGTGAAACGCACACGGGAGGTTAAATGTGTGTCTAGAAAGTATAGCTTTCGTAAAGAATAATTTCCCCAAATGTTCCAATGCTTTATTGACCCGCCTCGCGGAGATCCTGTGGGCGCTGCCATGTTTGATCACGTGGTGATGCGTCCATTGCTTGCCTCAGCTGCCTCCGTTGCCTCCGTGTTGACAATGGATGTACAGGACGCCCGGTGCAGCTCAGGAAACCTCTGTTTGGGGAGATATCGTGGACGCTGACTGGGTGGATGACACGAAGCTCTGGCCACAGCTTCAGAGGACACGTAAAAGCGCTTTCGGGCTCATTTAGCTTTGTCAAAATGGTGCGAGCTGCATTAATGGTGCTCGTTGTCAGAGTGGGGCTAAACATTTATTCTAAGCTATCCAAACATTCCGCTTCTGAACTGAATCAGGAGCAGTGTGTCTTGCTCTTCCTTCTTTATTTGGCAAATACTTTAAAGCAGCGGCTTGTCACGTTTCTGACTCGGTGAAGTTTGTCGGTGCGGTCACCATGTGATTGTTTTCTGTCTAATCGCTTGCTGGTGTGCTCAGTTGCAATAGATTTGTTCTTGCTGCACACAAGGCTTGGAATGTAGCTGCTCTGTACTTTGTAATAGCTTGTAGCAAATATGTATTATCGCTAGTAACTCGCTTGCTCCCGTGGACCGTCATGAAACATTCAACTTCGACCATTCGTGCGCTGTTGGTGTAGTCGCTTTGGCGCATTGATTTTAGTGTGCGCCCATTTACATATTCTTAATATGTTGGCGATACGGTGACCGTAATTTCCTGTGCGAGTTGAGGTGGATGTGTGTAGATAACGTGCGCGAAACTTACTGTGACAGGAAGCGGCGCTACTCCCTTTGTCGTTATTTAACGAGCGGTATGCACTCTTGCCGAGGTTCTCGGGTTGAAGTAATTTCTTTGGAGGTTAGCGATACAACGATGGCGGATGAGTTAAAGTTTTTATCCACGAGGAAAGTCATGCATAGAGAAGGACCGGCAACACAGGCTGTCCATATGCAGCAACGGTCCGTGAACTTGGCCACACATATTCATTCCATTCCTTAAGATGCCAGTCACTATTTTTGCAGCCAACTAGTGCACACGTCTTTAATCCACGGCTCCACATTTTGTAGCATGAATATGGAGCACACTGCGTGAGCGAAAACCCAGTTCCATTTCCGACAGCTGATCGCGCAAGAAACAGGGCAGAAGCGGCAGTGGTTGCGCGTTCGTGCGGTTTCACTGAGGTAACGTGCGGCGCTCCGCCTAAAGCGCCATCTCGTTTCTCGCGAACAAACTGCTCCGCGAAAAGGATCAATACCTAGGGCTTTCGTTTCACGTTTGATATTTTTGTTTGAAACTTGATGAGTAAAATTGTGCGTGTTTCTTAAAAAAGTATCAGTTTTGCCCGAAAGGCGAAGCATCGATCGCAATAGCAAATTAGTAGACAGCTATACGAACTGGTAATACACAGCGCGAGAACAAACGCGGGGACGAATAGCACAGACGGACAAGCGCTGACTTCAAACTGATTATTTTATTGACAGACATGTTTGATATATGCATGTCAAGGAACATATACAAAGAAAAAGAAGTATTTCCACGGAAAAAAAAAAAAACCGAAACCGGAAGAACTAACAATCACGGTGGCCTGCTGCGCATGCCCTCACATTCCAAGAATTTGAGTTTCCAAGAAATAAAGCATGTCAGTCAATAAAATAATCAGCTGGAAGTCAGCTCTTGTCCGTGTCTGCTATTCGTCCCTATGTTTGTTCTCGCGCTGTGTATTATCAGTATGAATAACCAACTAGCCCAGTGAGCCACTAAATAAGCTATAAGAAGTAAGGATAGAAGTTTTATTGGACGTATGAAATTGTAAACATAGGCTTACTAACTATAAATTAACCAGTATGGTGTCACGCGCGCACAAGCAGACATGAACACATCTTACGCGTGACCGCGGAAACTCGCTGTCAAAACGCTGGAGTGAGGGTGACGCGGCAGCGGCAGCAGCGAGCGAATTGACCTTCGTGCTGCCTCTCGCATCAACGCGAACTAAGCTGCGAAAACACAGCGCACGGTTGACTCTGTCCTCGTCGCAGATAGCTTTCAAGGTTGGGTAGCTCGCGCGACCGCACCTTACGCAGCAGCCGCCGGAGTAGAACATGCCCTCCCTCCTCCCCCCCCCCCCCCCCACCGGAGCCTTTGCGACGGAAGACGGCGCGCTTCATCCCGGATTTTCTCTCTTGCGCGAGTGAGATTGAGCCGCCATCGTCGGTTTACCCCCGCACACTTTTATTCGCACATACACCATGCAGCGTGCGGCAATGATATTATGGCCCTTGTACTTTATACGAAACTTCATGGTGACGGCGATGGCAGAATTGTGCCTGGAGTGCTTATATAATTGCTATCGCCAAAAAAAGTTAAACAAGGAAGAAATTGGGATTTTGCTGTCTGGCAGCCAAAAGTAGGTTTTTTCCGATGGCTTTCCCCAACGATCAATTCACGCAATGGCTACTTCATGTTCACACACACATTTAAATAAGCGAAAGCTCTCAATGGCACTTGTAACGCAAAGAGAATTGTTGGCAAGCCATGAGACCAACTTAGTCATACAAGTTCTCGTTAGCAAGCATTAGTTATAGTTTTAAAGGACACCATGTAAACAACAACAATAAAGATGTATACTACGTGCTGGAAATGCGATGCGATTGGCCATTATCGTGTTCATGTGAACTCGGCGATAAGAAAAAAAATTCACAGCATATCCACGGGGTGAATGATGATGAGTGGGCGAAGCTCCGGAGGGAATCATCGGATCTCCCGCTTAAGGGGACGCTAGCACAAACGCGTTAGAAACGTGCAGTACTCTCTAGTAAGGGGGAGCGGCCACAGCGTCTTACGCAGCCATTTACACATACCGGAACGTGCACCGCGTTTGCCGACGCCATCACATGACTGCTGAGAGAGTATACCCCCCGTATTCATAAACGCTCCTCGACTTGAACTTGACTTGCCACCGCTTTGGGCAGCGCGTTCGAAACGCGTTGAAGGTAAGGCGGAGAGGCCACAGCGTCTTACAGCAGCTTCTTACACGGGCCGTAACGCGCTAGCACAAACGTGTTCGAAACGCGCTAGAAACGCGGCCTTTCGTTAATGTTGGGTATTTATTGCCATCGTGGTGCGTGTGTCCATGTCCGCTTCGTTTTTGTTTGTGTTTGTGAAATGTCAATAAATAAATAAATAAAAAATGGACTAAGTTGTACTTTAAAAATGTGGTTGATCCCTCTTATATAGGAATCGGTATAGAACACGAAAGTGAAACGTGTCTTCACAGAAGTAGTGTAATGTTTATTGCACATTGATATATAATGTCTATTGGTGTTTTGTGGCTAAAGCGCCCTTAGGCGTTGATGCACCCACGCTGACGCCTGGTGGCACGTCTCCTCCATCACGACTACCAACGTCGATGACCATGAGCAACCGTCGTGCATATGGAAGCTGCACTACGCTGCACACGCTAGCACAACGCGAAAGACGAAGCACGTAACTGACACACTAATACAACGCGCAAGACAAAGCACGTAACTGAATCGTCACCGAGTCAAATCAGCGCGTACAGCGCGTCGTAATTGCAGCCTCCGCGATCAACTTCAGAAACATTTTCAGAGCTAATTGCGGAGGCCACGCTCCGCTGTGCTGAGTACGGTGAACGCCACCTAGGTGGCGTTGGTAGTGCTTCTTGATGCCAGCGTCCCTTCGAATGCAGGCATCGAGGCGTCGTAGTGCTGAGACCACCGAAGCGTTCACTGTCGGTGCGCGTTAGTGTCATAATGCAGTACTTCTCTTTTCTGCTCGTAGGCGGCGGCACCGCCCCGAGCAAGAGCGCGGGTACACGGAGGAGTGTTAGATATATAAGGCGCGCCTGTGTATCTCTCTGCAAATGCGTTTGTGGCGCAATGGGTTAAACGCTCCGCGATCTATCGTCGCGGACCGAGAGGTCGTGGGTTCGATTTCCAAATTTTGCATGTTTGTGGAACTTTTTCTTCTGGTTTCTTTCTTTGTATTATGTTCTATGACGTATTTCCGTGACGGAAATACGTCAGTGAAGTCTTGGTGGACCCCGGCATAAAACACTTTCGTGTTAAAAAAAAAGCTTCGTGGCGTAGTGGGCTAACGCCGCGCGCTCGGAAGCGAGGGGTCCCTGGTTCGATTCCGCGCTACGGACACAACTTCGGAATTTTTTTTCTCATTTTTCTCAGACTGGTTACACACTACTACTACGACGACGGGGACGAACGGGTGCCGCTATAAGGAGCTTCGCCCCTAAAATGACAAGCTTTCGTTAACTCGAGGCAGGCAGGCACTGAATATATTTTTTAGAACTTGATGTTGACCTCGCCTTCCAACTTCTTTATTTAGTGTTTGATTATGCAGAACGTTTTATTACACTCACTACTACGTTGTCGGTCACAATTTCGCCCTATATAAGTCGAAGATTTGGCGTCAACTTATGTTTATAATAATAATAATAATAATAATAACAATAATAATAATAATAATAATAATAATAATAATAACCATCATTGATGTTACACTTTAGGGCTCTTTACGGGGCATTACATAAAGGGGGTGGACGAGAACAAAAAAGACATATAAAACGAATGCAGCAAGTAACAGAGCGGCAATTGTTTTGCAAAGAAATAATTACGAGGCGAAGACAACAAAGGAAGAAATTTCTATCGTTAATATTGGGTATAGTAATAGCAGTAGTGGGAAATTAAAGCAAACAGAAACTGTCAAAACATAAAAGAGGAGGCGGAAAAGCGGGAGAAAAGCCCTAGAAAGATGTGTGGGGAAGAGAGTCCGCAGCCATTGAGAGAGGAGGACGAAGTCCAGCAGCCCGGAGAGCGCGAGACAGCGACCGACGCTCTTGAGACAAGGCTGTTGCGTAGCCCTAACTGCTGTATAAATAAACCCCCTCACAGTTTGGTGGAAAGGTGCCGGGTATCGATCCCAGTCTCCCAACCTGGAACTACGAAGCCGTACCTTACCTCCAGCGTCAGCGATGGCGGAAGAAACCACCACGCAAGGCTCCTCTCAGACTCAAGCCACCGTCTGTCCCGGCGTGCTGCCTCAGCGTCACCCACCGATATTCAGCGGGACTGATGATCAAGACGTCGAGGACTGGCTGACAACTTATCAGAGGGTAAGCGCAGTCAACAAATGGGACGATGCGACTAGGCTGACCAATGTAATCTTTTACTTGACCGGCGTCGCCAGTCTCTGGTTCCGGAACCACGAAGCGGAGATTAATAACTGGGCCTCGTTCAAAACAAAGTTTTCGGAAATCTTCGGCCGCCCCGCGGTACGCAAACTCCGCGCAGAACAGCGACTTCGTGAACGTGCTCAACAACCCGGTGAGAACTTCACCAGCTATATTGAAGACGTCGTCGACTTGTGTAAGCGTTTAAACCCGTCGATGCACGAGTCGGACAAGATCAAGCAAATCCTCAAAGGAATAGCTGATGACGCATTTCAAATGCTATTGGCAAAAGACCCACAAACCGTCGCCGATGTCGTCAGCTTGTGCCAGAGTTTCGACGAATTGCGCAAGCAACGCGCCCAAACTCGCCGCCCTCTGGAACAGAACGACTCGATCGCGGCGTTGACTTTGGGCGACCAGAATGCACTGTTGCTTCAGATCAAGCAGTTTGTACGTGAGGAGGTCGCCCGACAGCTTTCCATTTTATCGAGCACGCCCGAGCCCGCCCAGGCTCAACATCTGGCCCCAGTCATACGCCAAGTTATACAAGGAGAAGTCACTGACGCTTTGCCTTTCGCTCGTCCGCCACCTCCGGAGCCTGCGCCCTTGTCGTATGCGCAAGTCGTCGCTGCCGGGCCGCCTCGTCAACCGACCTATTCTTCCGCGTCGGCACCCGTTCGGCCCCCACCAGTTCCGTTCAGCCGACCAGTCCCCACAAATCCATGGCGCACTGCGGACAATCGCCCTATCTGTTATTCTTGCGGCTATGCAGGACATGTCGCACGCTTCTGTCGCCGTCGCCCTCCTGTTCCAATAGATGTCATGCGACCGTCTGCTTACGATCCTGGGCGCTTTGACGGCACAGCGCGGCTACAACAATCCTCTTCGCCCGAGCGCATGCCCTCAGCTACCCGCCGATCTCCATCCCCCCGACGTCGCTCTCTGTCACCTATGCGCCGTCGACCCTGCCCTTCTGACGCGGAAAACTAAACGTCGCAGTTCCCGAGGCACGAACTGCGTCGTCGTCGAAAAGTTCAAGTCCTCGAATTTCTCCAGCGAACCTCATTGACGTTATTGTGGATGGCTTTCGTACCCTTGCGCTTGTGGACACTGGTGCTGCCGTTTCAGTGATTGATGTAAAACTTTGCCACTTGCTTCGGAAGGTTACGACGACGTCAAGGGGATTATCCCTCCGTACCGCCAGCGCACACCATATTCAGCCGTTAGCCGCCTGCACAGCCCGCGTCATAATTCAAGATGTTGTTTATCCCATTGAGTTTCTTGTGCTACCAGCCTGTTCGCATGATGTCATCCTCGGTTGGGATTTTCTTTCTCGCCATCATGCTGTTATTGACTGTGCTCGTGCCGAGGTGGCGTTCTCACCGTTGTGTTCTGCGTCGTCTGCACCTACAATGAAAAAGTTGTTTGTCGCCGAGGATACGACCATACCACCCAGTAGTGCAGTCCTTGTCCCCGTGTCCTGTGCCGCTGTTCGTGAGTCTACAGTTCTCTTTACACCCTCCGAGACCATTCAACACCGCAGGAATCTCACGTTGCCTTTTGCCGTTCTCGACATGACCTACGGCGCCACATCCTTATTTGTTATGAATCCGTTGCCGGTTCCCTCAACCTTACTCCGTGGAGAGTGTATCGGCACAATTCAGGCGTTCGACGTATCGTCCATCTTCTGCCTTGACGACATGGACAACTTGCAGCTTAGTGCCCTGACACCTGCTGCTAGTACGCCTGATCGAGCACCTTTAAGTATGTTCGGCTCCGCCATCGACGATGAACTTGCAGAGGTACACCGCGAGAAACTTCTTGCACTCCTCCACCAGTTTCGAGGCTCGTTTGATTGCCAGAAGACGTCATTAGGCCGCACGCATACTGTTCTCCATCCGATTGACACCGGCTCACAAGCGCCTCTGCGCCAGCGCCCTTACCGCGTATCCCCTGCTGAGCGTCATGTGATCGCCGAACAAGTTGACGACATGCTTAAGCGTGGCATCATTCAGCCGTCCTGCAGCCCCTGGTCGTCGCCTGTTGTTCTTGTCAAGAAAAAAGACGGCTCAATCCGCTTCTGCGTCGACTACCGCCGATTGAACAAAGTTACTCGAAAAGATGTGTATCCCCTGCCACGCATCGATGATGCCCTGGACTGCTTGCAGGGAGCCGAATTCTTTTCATCACTAGACTTACGGTCCGGTTACTGGCAGGTCCCTATGGCACCATCCGATCGCCCGAAAACTGCCTTCGTAACTCCCGATGGGCTGTACGAATTCAATGTTATGCCCTTCGGCCTATGTAATGCCCCAGCCACATTCGAAAGGATGATGGACAGTGTCTTGCGTGGGTTGAAATGGAAGACGTGCCTGTGCTACCTGGATGACGTCGTCGTTTTCCCCCTGATTTCGACAGTCATCTCCGTCGGCTTCACGAGGTACTGAGCTGTTTGACGCGCGCAGGCCTTCAGCTTAACATCAAGAAGTGCCGATTCGGCGCTCGCAAACTCACCATCCTTGGCCACGTAGTCTCTAAGGACGGCGTCCTTCCCGATCCGCAGAAACTTCGTGCTGTTGCTGAATTCCCGAAGCCTACCACCGTGAAAGCGCTTCGCAGCTTCCTTGGTCTATGCTCCTACTTTCGCCGCTTTGTGCAGAACTTCGCTTCTATAATAGCACCACTGACGAAGCTGCTCAGCGGCGATAGCCGTCTGTCTGGTTGGTCGCCGGCGTGTGATGAGGCTTTCGCAACACTACGTCGTCTCTTGACTTCACCGCCCATCCTACGTCACTTCGACCCTACCGCTCCGACCGAGGTACACACGGATGCTAGTGGGATCGGCCTTGGCGCTGTCCTCGCCCAACGTAAGCCGGGCTTCTCTGAGTACGTTGTTGCCTATGCGAGTCGTGCCCTTACCAAGGCGGAGTCCAAGTACTCGGTTACCGAGAAGGAATGTTTGGCAATTGTTTGGGCGTTGCAGAAATTCCGCCCATACTTGTATGGCCATTCGTTTGATGTCGTCACCGATCATCATTCGCTCTGTTGGCTGGCTTCACTGAAGGATCCGTCAGGTCGACTTGGACGCTGGGCGCTTCGTCTACAAGAATTCGATATTCGCGTCATTTACCGCTCAGGACGCAAGCACGCCGACGCTGACGCACTTTCCCGCTCGCCCCTGCCTTGTGACGTCGTGCCTCTTTCCCTTTCCGCGACTTCCTGTGCTAACATCGATATCACTGACATGCCTTCAGAACAGCGCAAGGATCCCTGGATCGCCTCACTGATCGACGTTCTCTCTATGCCTTCGACGACACCAGCCCCACAGCTCTCTCGTGCCCTTCGTCGCCAAGTACCTCATTATGCGCTCCGGGACGCCATGTTGTACCGCCGCAACTACCAGCCCGATGGTCGAAAGTGGCTTCTTGTTATACCTCGCCATTTGCGCTCCGACCTGTGCACGCACTTTCACGCAGACCCACAAAACGCGCATGCTGGCGTTTTGAAAACGTATGATAGACTGCGCCAGCGATTCTACTGGCGTGGAATGTACACATACGTCCGCAAGTACATTCGTTCCTGCATTGAGTGTCAACGCCGGAAAACAACTTGTCACACGCCTGGCCCATTACAACCTTTGCCGTGTCCCGCTCGCCCGTTTGATAGGATCGGCATCGACCTGTACGGACCCCTTCCTTCCACCCCTGCGGGCAATCGGTGGATTATTGTGGCCGTCGACCATCTCACTCGATATGCCGAAACCGCCGCTCTTCCAACAGCTTCAGCTCGTGATGTTGCCTTATTCATGTTGCGCAGCTTCGTTCTTCGCCACCGTGCGCCACGCGAGCTGCTTAGCGACCGAGGGCGTGTGTTTCTTTCACAAGTCGTCCAAGAGCTTCTTAGTGAGTGCAATATCATTCATCGCACCACTACAAGTTATCATCCGCAGACTAATGGCTTGACGGAACGCTTTAACCGAACACTCGGTGATATGCTCTCCATGTACATAGCCTCCGACCATTCTAATTGGGACTTGGTGCTTCCGTTTGTGACATATGCCTACAACACAGCCACGCAAGCCACCACTGGATTTTCTCACCACTTTTCTCTTTTAACTATACGGACGTGAGCCATCTTCCACACTGGATACTATACTTCCATACCGCCCGGATGCACCCGAATACCGCCCAGCCTCAGAACTTGCTCAATGCGCCGAAGAGTGCCGCCAACTCGCACGCTCATTTACATCAGTGACACAAGGTCTTCAAAAAGAGCGCCTTGACTCGGCTGAACCTACCCCTACCTTCCCTGTTGGCTCGTTCGTGTGGCTTTCAATTCCATGCCCCACCCCTGGTCTCTCCCGCAAGTTTGCAGCGAAATATCACGGTCCCTACCGGATCGTTGAACGCACATCGCCGGTGAACTACGTCGTCGAGCCTGTGACACCTCCCACCGACAGACGCTGCCGCGGTCGTGAAACAGTCCACGTGAGCCGCTTAAAGCCCTACTACGACCCTCTGGTGCTTGCCTCACCTTGAGTCGCCAGGATGGCTCCTCTTCGCCGCCGGGGCCAATGTAGTGGGGAAGAGAGTCCGCAGCCATTGAGAGAGGAGGACGAAGTCCAGCAGCCCGGAGAGCGCGAGACAGCGACCGACGCTCTTGAGACAAGGCTGTTGCGTAGCCCTAACTGCTGTATAAATAAACCCCCTCACATGTATAATAAAAGGAATGATTAGCAGTAATTAACATAGTGACAGTCAACCAGTCAATCAAATACAAAGGCTGCAAATCAAATTAACATTAATGTGAGGAATATGCCAGAACATACAAGTTAAGGCAGTTTTCACTATGGACATAGCGTGCGGACTGCCATGTATTAAGAGATATAGACACGAACAGTACTAATAAACTCTCGGAGAAATAGGAAGGGAGGTATTCTAACTTCTTGCGTTAAGTACCTAAACCATACTCAAAGAAAAAAAATACACGTGAAACCAAGGACACTAAGGTATCCAACTTAGATATTGAGGCTATATTTAGTCAATGATGGATGACATCATCAAATTAAGAAACTTGCACTAACTCGAGCTGCGAAAAAATTGCCCTCCTATTTTGACATCACTTGAAATTCTGCTATTGGATGGAATATTTTTGCAAGCTTTCTTCGATTCAAAAGTTCTTATATGGGTCTAAAATAGCGATTCTTTATTTCGGATAGTTTAACAAAATCCAACAAAAATGACTGGAATTCCGGCGGCGCAGATGAACTGTTTGCGTAGGCGGGCATGATTTGCAAGAAATACTTGAGCAATCCATTCCCTAAAAAACTATTCACACTAAATAACTTCTTTGTCATAAGTATTACAGCATATATTTATGTCGGAAAGTTGAAAGCAATTATTTGCCTTAAAGGTCTAGTTCGATGTTTTAAATTTATTTAACCATGTAGACCAAAATATCTGGTGTCAAATTATTTCTCCCAATTTACCTTATCACGCATGCGGCACCGCAATACGCGGCGAAAAAGAAAACGGCCGTTCCATTTACCTCTTCCCACGATTTTATTCCGATTGGCACTGTGTGCAAATTCTGATTATATGTATAGTTAATTTTGCAGTAGGAGCGACAGTAACAGCTTTATCAAGCCATAAAGCAAAGCCTAATTTCACGCCTCTCTACATCGAAAATATATGGCCTCAAGGCGAGCCACACTTCGCAGAGCCGCGAGCGTAATCAGCTCAATTGATTTATGTATATCGGTCTACATGGTCATGCTGAAATGTAGAAACACAAAAATATACAGTTCTTAAGATTAACTTCGACTTTCCAATAGAAACGTGTGCCATAAACTTTAAAATTAGGGAAGTAACTATTCTAATTAGTTTATTTAGTGAATGCCTGGCTTTGGTTTTTAACGCGATAGCGTTAAAGGCCCTGTGTCGCAGAAAATCCGGCGCCGGCGTTGGCGTGGATGTCGGCGTCCGCGGCGCAGAAAAGCATCCCAAACCACCACAACCGCACAGGCCCTCCGCGTGGCTCAAGGTGTTAGTGAACAAAAATTGAATTTCTCACAGTGAAATCCGCCAGAAAAATGGTAAACTACGACTCAAACACAACCTACAGACTTGGTGGCGTCGGACTGTTACTTGAATGTACGAGAAAGCATAATTCTGTTACGAGGAAACTTAAACACAAACCCCATACACCAGCATTGCTACCATACCTACAGCGGCACGCTCGGTTATGCTACTCGCAAAAAGCTTATCCAGATGGCAGTCAAATCCTCGCCAGGTCAAATTGGGACTTGGCCTGCCTAATGCGTTTTGGAGACGCGCGCGCGTTGGGACAATAGCAAACAATTAATAAAATAATAAAAAAAGGTCCTAGGGCCTTCACATTTTAATATAAGACGACTTATGTTGCCCCTGGAAGAACGTCTTCCAAGCAATTTATTTCTGTTTAAACGTGAAGCCGACTTTAAGGGGATCAGTGTAAGCTTGGTCTTTGTAAGCTGGCTTTCCCACATTCTGTGTTGCAGTGAAAGCGACTCAAAGAAAAATACAATGCCCGAACGAGTTCTGATAACGCTATCGCGTTGAACTCTTAAAGGCGAAACGTAAGCGTCCTCCAATTTTTCTTGCAAGCGATATCCGCCTGGGCGGATAATTCATATGTGGTGACGTAGTTCGGGCGACCTTTGTCATTTTTTTCGCAGTTTCACCAGAAAGACAAAGCATTCATACCAATAGCAAGGTATCAGACAACTGCACGAAGTGTGGTTCGTACTTTTACGTATCGTTCGTATCTTCCCAGTTGGTGTGGTTCGTACTTTTATAGGCCGTATAAATTACAGTAAACATTCGGTTACTGTGTCACGCGCGCCAAGGCAAAAGTGTAACAGATCGTATTCGATGACCACGAACACTCGCTGTCACAACGCTCGGGGGATGAATAATGCTGGCTGAAGGAAACGAACGCTTTGTGCTATACCGCTCGCTTCAACGTGTCTCCAAAACTTCGGATTACATGGCCTCGAAGACTAGGCGCGTGGGAGGGCAGCGCACATGAAGCGACCAGCCATCTGACCTCGCCAAACTTTGCACCCGCCGCTGACTGCCTCCAAGATACGGCGCACAGGCCACGTATGGGCTCAGCCTCGCGGATAGCCATGCGAAGGCCCGTCCGGGCTACTACAGGAGACTCGCACTTATCTGCCCCCCCTCTCACCTTTGATCACGCTATCGCGCGCTGAAGTCTCTCCTCCCTTTGCACGCACTTGATCACGTGACCTCCACCATTTAGCATGCGGGAGGACAGCTCACATCAAGCCATCATCCTTCTCGGCTCACCCTCGTACGCTCACCCTTGCACCCACGCATATGGCACGTCGGACGTCATGTTATCGCACTTCGGCTTTATGCGGAATATAACAATGACGGTGATGCCAACGGCGAAAATTCGCTTGGAATGCCCCTATGATTGCTATCAGAATAAGTGTTCGAAATTAAAAAAAAAAAACTGCATATCCGTAACTTCATTGTGTATCATAAATACTACCCGACAATTTCGCTCATTAAATTGCAGTCATGCGTCTCTTTAGAAAATTGACGTTTGTTTAGGCATTTATGGCATAATTGAAGCTTCATCTAAATGTTTCACCAGAAAACTAAAATTCAAGCAATAAGGGGCTAATTTAGGTGTAACCAAATTGGGG
Organism: Dermacentor silvarum; assembly: GCF_013339745.2. NCBI lineage: Eukaryota > Metazoa > Arthropoda > Arachnida > Ixodida > Ixodidae > Dermacentor > Dermacentor silvarum. The sequence continues at coordinate 78,813,819 of NC_051158.1, forward strand.
TGAAATATATTTTAACCTGCAACAAATAATTTTTACAACACAGCACAAGTTTATGAGCTAGTTTCTCCAACATATTGAGATAGAGAGAGAGAGAGAGAGAGAGAATAAACAGTTTTAATATGTAAATGCAGCTTTGGAGAGGCCTTCTCATTCCAGAATGCCTTGAGCTCGGGAAGCGTCCTGGGCCCTCGCAATCAGCCGTTGCTGATCTTCGAGGCCGTAGCTGGCCAAGGCTCTCTCCCAAAGCTCGTTGGTGTGGTAAGGGTTCGGAGGATTGAGTGGTGCCTCTCTGCAACCCCCTACTATGTATCTGAGGGACCCGAGCTCGGCGCAGTAGCGGCATTGCGGAGAGAATTGTGTAGGGGCTATGAGGTGGTTTCTGGTTAGGTGGGGGAATGTGAACCTGTAGAGCTCGGAAGAATCGCTCCTGCTCTCTAGGTAGTGACTTGTGTGGGGGTGCAGATGTTCTGCGCGTTAGCTTGTAGTGTTGTGTGATGTCTTGGTACGAGACTAGAGGGTGCACGCGCTCGGGTTCAGATTCCTCGGCGTCGGCTCGGTGGGTAAAATCTCGAGCCACGTGGTTGGCGACCTCGTTGCCAGGAATGCCGTGATGAGCTGGCGCCCAGATGATCATGACTGATCTGGTTGGCGGCTTTTGATTTATTATCTTGAGCGTAGTGGCATGAATTCTGCCGCTAGCGAAGTTGCGGCACGCCTGTTGGGAGTCGGTCCCTATGACTTCAACCTGTGTTTGGGAGAACGCGAGGGCTATGGCCGGTTCCTCGGCTTGGAGGGGATTGTATGGGGTGAGCGAAATGCTGCTCCGATGTTCTTTGTTGACGATTAGGGAGGCTGTTGTGGCTGCGCGTCTGGGGTAAGACCCCGCATCCGTGTAGGCTGTAGAGGGCAAAGTCCCGTATCGCTTGTGTATGGCCCGGGCCCGGGCCTCCCTTCGCTGTGCGTGGTGCACTGGGTGCATGTTGCGAGGTAGAGGAGGTACAGTGATGCTGCTCCGGATGGCATGGGGTAAGCTAACAGTCTGAGGCGGCGGATGGCTGGGAGGAGCAGATAGCCCCAGGCGTAAGAGGATGGACCTCCCCGCTTCCGTAACCGCCCACCTTGTTCGCTGGTTGGATAAATGGGCCTCGATCAGCTCCTCGGCCGTGTTGTGCACGCCTAGTCGTAGTAGGCGTTCTGTGGACGTACTGAAGCAGCAGCCCATGAAAGACAACAAGAACTAGAGCGCTAAACAGACGTTCTCCTCCAAGGGAGCTGTTGCTTAGCGTTTTTTATACGGTTCACCGCCATGATGAACCGGACGGAAGGGGGGGCGTAAGCTCAACAAGCCAGGTTGTCATTGCCGTTCTCGCTTCTTCGGGAAAGGTGTCGTGGCTTTGAAGCCAAACCGTGGTCGCTGAACCGCACCCATGCCGAGACATTCCGCGAACGGGCCAGATGCCCCAGCCTGCGTAGAAGTGCTTTCTTTGGGGGAACTGCGTCTTGGGGTTGTGAGATAAGAGACTAATTGCACTGCAAAGGATTTGTGACAACGGCTTTGACATATTGGAACTTCGGATAGTGTCACCCCGGAAGCCCATTGTGGGCACACTGCGCACGCCGCCGTGTGATTGGACGAATTATGGGGCGAGGGTGACGTTGGGGATGCTTTTAGGTACGTGCAGGGCCGTTGGACGCGGGGTTTCGGTGTTGATTCGGATAAGATAAAGAAGTCTAAATTGTAACATCCTTGTAACTCTTGACTCGTGGTGTTTTGATGTCTGTGTAAATAGTTTTCTTCTATCGCCTGCTATTTGACCTTAATAAACAGTTAACCCATTGCAATCAGTGTCACAGCCTTGCCTACTGTAATGTGACTTCGCGACATCCATAACGCCTTCAAGTTTTCCTCACCGACATCGAGGCTAATATCTATTGCATCCGACAAGTTTGAACCAGCTCGATGATTTCAATCGTGGCCTGTGTAGCTATGATGTCTACGGAGGCGGAGTGCAGATCAGCCGTGTGTTTAGTTCTAGGGGCATGCTGAAAAATCTTGGAGATAAACCGTCGATAATAATTGTCAATGTAAGAGGGCAGTCAAACGTATTTAGAAAGCTAATCATTTTATTAAAGAAATGATGCGCTGGAAGGCGTATATTTGTTGCAGTTTGGGTATTCAGATTGCGTTCGCTGCTTCATTGCGAAATTACGTAGAGAACAGAGCCCGTAACGTGCAAAACGGCAGTGGTAGTGTAGATGGCTATACGCACAAGCAAATTCGTTTATATGTGTTGTCTGCAGCCGCGGGAGCGTCAACGTGGAATAATGCAACCACTATACTCCTGTCTTGCCGCCGAATCCCTCTAGCCGAGCCAACACAGGGTGACAGGGCGATGGTGAAATAGGAGGCCTATCTTCCCGAGTACTCCATTAAACTAAACCTTCGGACGCCCCAAAGCTCTCGCGCCACAGCACGTGCACCGCAGCACTTGCTTCCAAAGAGCTGTAGTGGTTGTCGTACGGCGACGAACGTACCTCGCAATTAGGTTGAGTGAAAGTGCGTGCACTTTTCATCTGTGGTTTTGTAACGGTGGTTGCCTGACCACCACAAAAAACGGGTGGCAGAGACAAAGAAGACTATCTGTTTAAAAGCTTCACTCTGTCAAAATGAATGCGAAGTCCTCCACTAGGACATCTCTCTGTAGCTCACTCGTTGCACTGTCAGTTAAAATGCCACAGTGAATTCCCAGTGTGATGATCAGTGCACGTGTTGAAAGTGGCAGCTGTCGCAGACACGCAAAAGTCCAACTTCTTAAGCGAAGCTTTCTTTGCTCTTTTCCGCACTTTGTACATGCTAGATGTTTATCTTGTACGATGGGTAACAAGGGATCAGGTCTATAAATATCCTCATAGGCTGTGTGGTTGTTGCCAGGAGAGCTCGGCTGAACGAAGTACCACTTTTACGGCAGATCTTTCTTGGCTGTTATTTCTGTCGTTTAACAATAATGTTATGTGGGACCCTGTCGGCTTCCGTTATACTATTCTTGTTATCGCATGATGCATCGGAGACACGGGCCAGGTACAATTTTCCTATCACTTTTGAAGTGCTGTTTGCTTCCTCTTCAGATACGCCTGTGGTCTCAGCCGTGTGAATTCATGCGCTCCAAAAAAAGAAAGAAAAACGAAGACAAAAAAATCTGTTAGTTATTTTTGTATTGTCCTACGATTTGAAATCTCCGAATAACTTCTCTAATGCATAATTATAAACCTGGCAGTCTGTGCAAATTAAGAAGGAATTCTGAACACAGAATGCGATGTGCAAATCACTTATCACGTAATCTTTCCGCTTTACGTAAACGTATGCTTTTTTATTGCGATAGCAATTATATGGACACTCAAAGAGGATTTCTGCCGTCGGTGTCGCCGTCGCCGTGAGGTTCCGTATGACGTCAACGGTGATGAAATCGTCGCCGGACGCTGTATGTGCGAGTGAAAGGGCGCGAGGGACGCGCGCGTTCACAGGGAGCGAACACACGTCGGAGAGCCAACGCGCGTTCTGCGCCGTGCTCCCTGAAGGGCTGGAGAATTAAGCGTGTCTTTGCTCATTTACAATCACCGTATATATATATATATATATATATATATATATATAGAGAGAGAGAGAGAGAGAGAGAGCAAACGCGACTTCTTCCGTCGCCCGAAAGGCCGTGGGTGGACAGGAGGGAGCACGGAGTAAGATAAGACAGGAGCGCCGACTCCGCTCGTCTGGAAGGGACACATTTTGCAACGCCAGCTCCTGCTTCACAGCGTGTTCGCCAGACGGCGCTACGAATGAAGAAAAACTCTGCAGCGGAGAGGAGCAAAGGCGTGGGGGCTCTCTCGCGACACTTGCTTGTCAGCTGCTACGCGCACGCACTGACGCCTGTAGCGCGCATAGCTCTTGCGGTTCACGGAGTGACGTTAGCAGGAGAAACAAGTCATGTATCATTATATTTAATTCATTTTATACGGGCCAAATGCCGGGCATTTGTCAGGTGGCCTACATGGAACTTTACAAGGCACAGGAACAGAGAATAAACAAATTATAGAAACTAAGACGGAAAGAAAAGCTATAGCAAATGGTAAGGCAATACAACGGCAGTTCGGGTGGTCTCAAGCAATGACAGACGACAACGAAAAGAAGTTTTTATGGAAAAGCTGACGTTTATCACTATTTTTTATCTGAGCACGCATCAAGTGCTAAGATGCTTCGTTTGCTTCTTTGTTTCTCGCGTTGCTTTTCGTGTCGCCCGGTTCTCTTGCGAGCAGAATCGCCACATTCTCATTAAACATAATAATTAGGAATTCCTGCCAGTGTTTCTTGCTCATTATTTCACAAGAGAAGCTCTGATTATGTGGCTGCATAACTGGGGGAATCATCTCGAAGACAAGACTGAGAATTTACAGGGTAGCCAGCCGGTGTTTACACTGGCTAACCTCTTTGTCTTTCTTTCCCTTTTTCTCTCTCTACATTACGGCATGTCTCTGGACAAGAAAAGGCACCTGCACTGTGTGTAGTTGTAGACAAATTTAAATTGAGCTCCTCCCGTCCTTCCGCATGGGGCGTCTTTTGGTTCCTCCTGGCATTCAGCATCATTGAGCTACGCCAGGCTTCCCTAAACAAATTGAAGGAACTGCTCCGTTTTGAAGTCGAGACACTTTCTGTACATCTAGTAGGACGTCGCCTTTGTTTTTGCTGAAGTGACCATAAAAAATAATCTGCTTCTCGAAGTGTCGCGCACATATTTTTTCCATTGCTTTAAGCGCTCGCTTACTTTCAGGATTTTTTTGCCGCCACTGGTGCAGTTGTTGAAGATCAGATGGCGAAGCAAAGAGGGAAAACTTCTCGCGTCCTTTGCTATAACCAGATTTACAGCCGGGAACAAAACACTGTCCTGTTGCTCAGTCTCTTCACGCATAAGTATCAGGATACCTTGTTCCGTCAGGCATGAATAAACATACTGCAGACCTGGTAAACAAAGCGAGGAAGACGAAAATTTCGCACCTTCGTTTCCGCGCAGACGTAGAGGAGTGAAAGACAAGTACTTCTGTTGTGTCTTTTTGTACAGCATCATTTATCGCCTGTGTCCTCTAAAGACATCTAAATATGTTTCGTATGCGTGCATAAAAGCGCTACCGTGTGTTTATTTGCGCTTTTATTATTTGTGCGCATATATTTTTTGTGTTTGATTGCTGTCAAATTGAGACGGCCGAGGGTCAACGTTTGTAGCAGGCGACACGCTCTACGCGTGCCTCGCTGCCGGTTCTGCGCTGCCGTCGCCGCCGGTCTCCGCCACTCAGCGCATGCGCACATGGAAGCAAGCTGTTCAGTGTTTTCCATGCGCCTCGACTGATGGCGCTACGCGATGTATAATTTGCGTTGCACGGTTTGTCCCGAGCGAATGCGTTGCGCGGCGGCGGAGTCGGCGCTCCTGTTTATCTTACTCCGTGGAAGGGAGGGAGAGAGTGGAGGCTACGTTTAGCTGCGGCACCAAATGCGTATTTACATAAAAAAAGTTGTCGCAGTTTCACCGGATAGGCGAAGCATCAATTGCGATAGCAAATTTGTAGAGAGCTATACAGCGTAATGATAGTAGCTTTATCAGCTGTATAAACCTGGACGTGCAGCAGCACCGGCAACACGTGGAACTGTTGTCGACGCCGTCGGCGTTTTGCCCGCGTTCGCACAAAATGCGTGCGGCGTTGGTGACTGTTGCCGGAGCCTCTGATATAAATAGGCACTTGGTGCCGCAGCTAAACGTGCCGCAGCTGAACTGCGACTTTTTTTTTTCTGGGAAAACAACAACATTCACCTGAAGAAATATTTAAAACGTGTTCCTGTGAAATACTCTCTATTTGCATTGCGAGGGTATCGACCTCGAAAACCTGTACGCCTTGAGACAGGATGCGATTCTATGTTCGCCCATTGCCTGGTTGTCAGGATGTTACACATTTACCGCCATGACCCTGAGTGGCGCGATATAATGCTCACGTGAATAGATTTATCAGACGCACGTAAATACTAAAGAATTGCAACGGAAGACAGCCGCCATTGTAGCTCATTTGCTAGGGAATCACAAGCGTAATACAAGAGATGTGAGTTCTGCTCCTACCTGCGACCAACTGTTGCTTTTGTGCACTTTAATTGCGATTATCTCATCCGTTTTCCCTTCATCCTTGAAAACGAAACGCAGTTTAGGTATATATATATATATATATATATATATATATATATATATATATATATATATAGTAACTGGATTTTTCAATGGGCGAAGCGTACTTAAAAAGCATACGGCGCGCGGCGAGGATTTCAGCACCGTTTGACGTCATGCGGAACCTCACGGCGACGGCGACGGCGACGGCAGAAGACCGCTTTGAGTGTCCATATAATTGCTATCGCAACAAAATGAGAAGCGCTACGTCGCGGTTATCGTCGGTTTATTCACCCAACAGTTTCGGTCGGTGGACCGACTTTTTTTACGGGATCCCTTGAAAAAGGTCGGTCCACCGACCCAAACTGTTGGGTAAGTTAACCGAGGATATCCGTGAAGTTGTGCTTGTCATCTCTCTCTCTCTCTCTCTCTATATATATATATATATATATATATATATATATATATATATATATATATATATAATGAATGAGAAGAAAGGGACCCGAGCGACTCGATTTTTATGAATCATATAGCATAAGAAGCCAACAAACAATGACACCAAGGACAACATAGAGAAAATTACTTGTACTTACTAATTGCAATGAATAAATGATAAATTAAAGGAAATGAAAATAGATGAAAAAACAACTGGCCGCAGGTGGAGAACGATCCTATGTCTCCGCATTACGCGTTTGATGTTCTTACCCTTGAGCTACTGCGGCGCCGTTTTCCCATCAACTTTCTGGGGTATTTATGTTTTACAACAATTCTTGCCCTTGAGCTGGATTATTCGAAGAGGCGGACAGTACTAGCACGAGAAATCAAAACATATTAAACTAATCAACAAAAGCTCATTAATTACTTTCTTAATTAGTTGCTTTACGGGACATATTCAAATTTACGAATTGCAACCGGTGAGTTTGCAAGACGTATTCCCTTGAAACGAATTTCCAGGACGACACCAGTTTCGAGATGTTATTTCGCAAAGCGTGCAACGATATAGATAAGCGTTCCAGTTACTTTTGTGCGTCAATGCATAAAAGAGCGTTTTGTTAAAGAAGTAAGTGGAACAACATTGCATTTTGAGGGCACGTTTCATGGCACGTTTCATGGCACGTTTTATGGCACATATTTCCAAACTGGCGTCATCATGGAAATTCATTCCAAGACGATACGCCGTGCAAACTGGTCACCTGCTACAATTCGTCAATTGCAATATATTGCAATTGCAAATACAATATGTGCAATAATTAATTTAAAATATAATTTGTAAATTTTTGTTAATTAGTTGAATATGTGTTTCGATTTCTCGAGCAAGTAAAGCCCGCCTCTTGATCATCCAGCTCATGGACCAGAATTATATAGTCTGCAACAGACAATTTTTTAAATTGAATAAAACACTCAAATGTGGGCTGTACGTATGTATGTATGCACACACACACACACACACACACACACACACACACACACACACACACACACACACACACACACACACACACACACACACACACACACACACACACACACACACACACACACACACACACGCACGCACGCACGCACGCACGCACGCACGCACGCACGCACGCACACACACACACACACACACACACACACACACACACACGCACGCACGCACGCACGCACACACACACACACACACACACACACACACACACACACACACACACACGCACGCACGCACGCACGCACACACACACACACACACACACACACACACACACACACACACACACATATATATATATATATATATATATATATAGAGAGAGAGAGAGATCAGAAAAACGCGATTCTCGGTCCGGGTAGTGAGGAGTAGATTTTAATGAAGAGAAGGGAGGAGAGGTCGGCCTGGAGAGCGTGTCTGTAGCCTGCTACTCCTGACTGGGGAAGGGGAAGTGGGAGATACAGGGAGAGTTGGTGGCCGGTGATTATGATATCGTACAATGAGCTACTATTTACACACGTTGTCCAATACGCGGTTGTGCACTTTTCGCACACTACACGCAGGAGTAGTGTTGTCCACACAAAACGTCATCGCACAAACACATTTCGCGCACTGCACTTGCACAGGTCCTAGAGACGACCGTCTAAGCCCGTCTCACACATAAAGTTCAAAAGTGATCTTATGGTGCGCTGGGCATGATCAACGCTTCTCCATGCGCCTAAAACCTTTGCTTCCGAAAAACTACATCGCTTTTATCTGGACTCCAGCACATCAAGGACTACCAGGCAACGAAATGGCTCATGCCGCTGCTCGAGGATTCACGGACCGAGTGGACGGAAATGTGGGCCTTACCCCAGAAGCCAATGACTCCCAACAACAGACCAATAAAGACGCACTCATCACATTCCATGAAATTTCCACACATTACAAACACCAACGCTTAACGTATCCACCTCTCTCTGTGTCGAGCACGCGCCAGAGAGAAATATTGTGGCGCCAACTACAAACTCGCACTTTTCTTACTCCACGCACTTTGAACTTATTCTTTCCCGATACATACCCGACACCCAACTGTCGCTTCTGCCCTGTCCAAACAGCAGATCTCTCCCATATAATGTGGAAATGCCCCATCAAATATCCCCCCCCCCCCCGCAACCTCAAACCATTAATTAGTAGCGAGGAGCTGTGGGAGACTGCCCTGCGCAGCTCCGATCCCACCCTGCAGGACCGAGTCCTGAGGTGGGCTGAGGAGGTAGCGGAGGCCTACCACGACTGGTAGGCGGACGTCTGGCAGCACAAGGTGCTAAGACTGGAGCACACAGGCCTCCCTCTCTCCCCCCCGGCCCCTCCCCTTTCTTAAAAAGGGAAATAAAAGTTCATTCATTCATTTGCTTCCGAAAAGGGGCGGGAGTCCAAACAGTCAACACTACGCTTTAGTGTCCTTCGCTAGGCCACATATTGAGAGCACACGCAAAGTATGTGCTCTATTGTCTCGGGAGTGTGACAGACGCTGCAATCAGGGTCCCGTTCTCGTCCAATCTTCGAAAGGTATTTGCGAGTGTACGCCACACCAAGCCGTAATCGATGGATCAGTGTTTCCTGGCCTCTGCGCATCCGAAGTGGAAGTCGGAATCGCAAACTGGCGTCAAGTCTATGGAGGCGCTCTTGCCGATATTCGGGGTTGTCCCATTGACGCGCCATAGATGTTTTCATGCAGTTGTGTAGCAAGGTGTTGATGTCATAACGGCAAAAGGGAAGTTTTATAATCTCCCCGTCAGTGTGCGCCATTTTATTGCGATAGCAATTATATGGACACTCAAAAGCAGATTTCTGCCATCGGCGTCGCCGTCGCCGTGAGGTTCCGTATGACGTCATTTGGAGAATAAATCGTCGCCGCGCGCCGAACGCTGTATGTGCGAGTGAAAGGGCGCGAGGGGCGCGTCTTTCACGGGGAGTGAACGCACGGCGGAGAACAAACGCGCGTTCTGCGCCGTGCTCGCTTAAGGGCTGCAGAAGTAGGCGTCTCTGTTCTCCTTCACAATCACCATGTATACAGTGTACTAGAATAGGGGCAGTGTGCTCACTGCCGTATCCCTGCGCCGCGTCACCGCGGCGCACTCAGCGTCGACTGCTCCGGCGCCCGCCAGAGGCGCTGCCGCCAGTTTCTCCTGAAAGCTTCCCTCGCTTTGTATGGAGTACGTTCTGTTGGATCGCGACGTTGACCGTTCTCCCTCAAGGGCTGCAGAATATAGCGCCAACGTTCCTTTTATGAAAACTAACCACTTAATATCGACGTTGTCGGCTCTCGACTGCAAGTTCCACCGGCGTTTTCAGCAGTATCCTCTGTGCTTGCTTTGTTCTTGACGCTTTACTCAATGTGCACTCTGAGTGAGTAAGAATGGCTAGCCGCCGTCGAAAATACTGCATTGCACCCAAGTGCAGAACTGGCTACAGTCGTGTGAAAGATGCACCAAAGGCGTCTTTGCTCAGCGTTCCACGTGATGAAGAACGGCGAAAGGAATGGGAGAGGAACCTCAACCGTGCAGATAAGACACTGAAGGAATCTTGCGGGTCTGTGAGTTACACTTCGAACCGCGATTCATAATTAGGTTCTTGTGCACCTTATAGAATGCAAAGAGGTGTGCCTTCCTCGTGACAATTGCCACTGCTATCAGAAAACGCTGTTTCCACGATTCTTCCGAATTTACCACAGTACCTGACGAAGACGACACCGAAGCCCAGGAACAAAAGGAAAAGGTGTGAAAGGGACGAAGCACCCGCGAAGAAAATCCTAAGCGCTCTAGACATTAGCTGTTCGGAGTTTTCACCGGCTGCTCCCGGTGCTTCCGGGATCATTCTTTATTTCGTTGTAAATAAACATTGTTATTGCATAAATGTAACCTGGCATTTTCATCCTTTCGATTTCATGTCGCATTAACGTTACGAAAGATGTAATACCTAAATAACCAGCTAACCACCTTAAATTGTGCAGCAGTGAAGCCCGTTTCACATGGTGCGATTTTGTCTGCGAATTTGCACGTGCGAATTAGCAGCTGCGGAAAATAGGCCACCGGACCCTTCGTGCGTGCGTTTTTTGGATGTTCGGCGTGCTGAACTTCTCTGCGAAAAACGCAGATGCGTTGGTAGCCACTGTAGCGGTGGAAACAGACGACCAATAGGAGGCGGCTCACTCATACGTTATCGCCAGTCAGAATGCTTAACGAGTATGCGAAAAACGCAGCTGCGGAAATCGCAGCTGCGAAAGACGCACTGCAAATTCGCACCATGTGAAACGGGCTTGATACCTAAATATTCAATTTCGTGAATAGATGGAGCAACGTGAAAATGTCTAAGGCGCTGCACGCCTTACCTGCGGAAAAAAAACGAAGTGGTGGTTAAATTCGGCGCGGTGGTGCTGGGAACGCGGATGCACGGTAGTTGTGGGGAAACCACACTGACCATTTTATCGATCAGCTGCAGAAAAAATTCGAGTGTCTCTTGCTACCGTGACTGCAGCGGCCGTATCAAGCCTTTAACAGAACAGCATGCATAGCAAGGCTAGTTCATCCGTGTCTCCGGCTCAAAACATCGCCAACCCTCTGTAGATTAGCCGCAACAATAGTAATTTATTTCACTGCACACTGCGAAGGTGCACCAAAAGAACTTTCGTGCGCTGCACGTCGTGCATTTTACTTTTATACGATGAAAACAGCAACACGCCATAGCTGTTTTACCGCGACGCGTAGGAAAGTTTCAGGTGACGCTGCGAACCGCGCCGTCTGTCGGCGGCGACACGAAGTGCGTCAAGCTCTGCCGCGTTGTGAGCGCACTACAACTCTTCTAGTACACTGTAACCATGTATGTAGAGCAAACGCGCCTTCTTCCGACGAGCGAGAGGCCGTGGGGGAGGGGAGGGAAGGGAGGCGACGTTTAGCTGCGGCACGCAGTGCCTATTTATATCAGAGGCTCCGGCAACAGTCACCAACGCCGCACGCATTTTGAGCTAACGCGGGCAAAACGCCGATGGCGTCGACAACAGTTCTGCGTGTTGCCGATGCTGCTGCATGTCCAAGTTTATACAGCTGATAAAGCTAATATCATTACTCCGTATAGCTCTCTACAAGTTTGCTATCGCAATTGATGCTTCGCCTGTCAGGTGAAACTGCGACAACTTTTTTGCCTCCGCGTCAACCTGCTTATTTCTGGCTATTACACAGTGGCTAGGAATCCACTGCATTGCAATGGTATGTCCGGATTGATACGCCTCATTAATCAGAGCCATGATGTCGTAGATTAGAGGACTATATGCGCGTCTGGGTTTCATATAATTGCTTATGAGTTGCAGCGTCGGTTTTGAGTCGCAGAACACTGTCCAGTTAGCGAGGTTTTGTTGCAGTATGCAGCGGATTGCTTCTCGAACGCCGGTCATCTCAGCCGCTGTAGACGTTGTTTTGTAAACATTCACAGTGAAGTAGAGGCGCGTCTGAAGCGGTTTATTGACGTTTCGGCCGGAGTCCAGCCTTCATCAGAATACAATGCATGGCGTCCTTACAGTTGATATACATGAACATATCAACCGGATTAAGATATGTTTACATAAAAAACAAATAGAATGGGTGAACTTCGCCCATTTGATTGATTTGCTATGCATGTAAACATCTGCATTCGGTTGATATGTGCATGTATATTAACTGTAATGACGTCATGCATTGTATTCTGATGAAGACCGGACTCCGGCCGAAACGTCAATAAACCGCTTCAGACGTGCGTCTGCATCACTGTATATATACATATATATGGATGAGAAGCACAACTTCATGGTTATCTAATGTTTCTTACCCAACAGTTTCGGTCGGGCCCTTTCTAAGTACGCTTGGCCCATCGAAAAGCAGTTACTACTATATATACATACTGAAAATTGAAGAAAGATTGCTTACAATGATTTTCTTTTTCAGTCTAGTCATTTCTCTGCCACCATCACTTTCAATGAGAGCTTTGTGGAGCAACTGCAAAAGAAGAATAACAGCCGCTATCAGTACAAGAAAAATTTTTGTCAAAACGTCACAAGGACAATACTGGAGAAGAAGGGCGGAAAACTGAAGTACACAGTTTGGGGCAAATATATCCAGAGGGTGTTTTGTTACTCTCCCTCAGTACCAACTGCGAAACATTGTTGACGAAGCTCCTAGCAATGGTCGTTGTCATCCTTCGTTTGAGTTTCTCCAGCATGCAATAAAGAATATCTCTCTCTCGGAAACGATTCGTCATGTTCTTTGTCAGTGCCCACAATACAGTGTGCAGAGACAATCGCTCTCTCCAACCCCTTTATCCCCCACCCCAGTGTAGGGTAGCAAACCGGAAACTGACTTCTGGTTAACCTCCCTGCCTTTCCTCTCTCGCTAGCTCTCTCTCTCTCTCTCTCGCTTTAAGCTTTGTAAATAATAATAAAATAGTGCGACATATCTTTTGCTAAACATTTCAACGCACCCAATAGCCTAAGCAATCGACATCATGATTGCGGAGTTTGTAGAATGCAGATTGTTCTACTCACGCTGGGAACGTCGGAGATAGAAACGAGACGCAGCTTTCATTTCAAGTTATGTTTACTCACTTCCTTCTCCTCTTTTAATCCCTGTTCCCCCTTCCCGAGTGCAGGGTAGCCTACCGGGCTCGGCCAGGTTAACCTCCATGCCTTTCCCTTATGAATTTTCTCGGTCTCTTTACTCGAACGAAACTCATTTCCAAGTTATTCTGTAAATTTACATTTGCGTTATGGCATCATTCGACGTGCTTCCAACACAACATGCGTGACAGCCTTTCGCTCGGCTGCGGCTTGTTAGCCAATGCATTGAGAAGTTCATTGTAGCTAGATAGGGAAAACGTTTGAGCCGTAAGTGCTCATGCGTTCTGTTCGCGACTACAGGATCTGTTACTTGTGCTGGTAACACTGCCCAAACAAACATGTATGGCTACGGTATTCAGGGTCACGCTGCCTCTTTCGCTTGGAGCTGTTTCTGGATTGTGGCGTCGAATCGAGATGTTTCGTCGAAAATGTGATGGTCCTTGCTCACGATCATCTTATTTTCATCGGTCTGAAGGCTTTCACTGACGAAACCATGGAAAGTGTTGCGCTGTGCGTTCGAACGTCCGGTTTGATCCAAGAGCCGTATCGGTTTTTTAAGCAAACGGCCTTTAAAAATCCGGAGGTTGAACAAGTTGATTAGTGGACCTCTCCGAGTGGGGCAAGCACCTGTACGAGGCGTTGCGCCGCTGCTACAGACGCCAAAGACAAGTTTGCGCTGCGACTAGTACAGCAGTAAACCACATAGCGACCCACAATGTTCCTACGGACCAGTATTTATGATGACGAAGGGGAAAGTAGTGTGAAGAAGCCGACGATGATTTGAAGCTAGTGCAGGCCTCTTGGCCAAGTGAAGCGTATCGGTTTGTGAATATGCTAGTATGCATGTTCTCGTACGTCTGCGTCCTAACACGTAATATAGAGTGTGATCATTTTAATTTTTATGGAATTCTTAAAAATAGTGTGTTGCAGATAACATAATTACAGTCCTTGAGGTGGAATATTCAGAGAGGCGGACATGCACGAGAAATAAAAACACATAATAGCCTAATGAACAGAATCCACTAAATGTCTTTTGGATTAATTACTTACGACATACATCGCAATTTACGAATTCAAGCCAGTGAGCTTGTAAGGCTTGGAAGTTATTTCCAGAAGTGCGCCAGCTTGGAGATATCTGCCATCGTACTTGCCGTAAGAATGCACTGTTTTTCCCCTTGCTTTTTTTACAAAACGCTCTTTTATGCATTGATGCACATAAGTAACTGGAACGCCCATGTATTTCGTTCCACACTTTGGGAAATATCTCAAATCTGGTGTTGTCCTGCAAGTTCATTTCAAGTGGGAAAGTCTTGCAAGCTCACCTGCTACAATTCGTAAATTGCAATATGTGCCGTAATATAATTAATTAAGAGGGTAATTAGTTGAACATGTGTTTCGATTTGTCATGCTAGTAATGTCCACCGCTCCGAATAATCCAACTCAAGCACAAAAATTATGCTATCTGCCACAGACGATCATTAAAAATTCCATAAAACTGAAAAAATGATCACCCTGTATTTGGTTAAAACTTTAAGCGCACAACCAGACGAGTACGCTGAATGAAGACGGGAGATAGACGAGCGCTAACTTGCAATAATTTATTGAGAACCCCAACGCGGAATATAAAGGCATGTCGTCATGCGTGTGTCGTTCTGGAAATCCTTTCTAAGTGAATACGCGTGACAAGCTCAACGGCTACAATTCGTAAATTGCAAAATGTGTCGTAAAGTAATTCACTAAGAAGTTAATTGGCGAATTTTTGTTAATTAGTTGAATATGTTTTTCGATTTCTCGTGCTACTAATGTCCGCCTCTTCGAATAACCCAGCTCAACAATAAGAATTATAGCTACTTGCCATAGGCGATTAAAAAATTCAATAAAGCCTAATTTAGAAGACCCTGTATACACATACATACATAGGCAGTCAAAAAATTAAATCTAAGTATTACAGCGCATGTCTTGTTAACCAATCCAATCTGCGTATTGTTCTATAACATCGAGCAGTAACTGTGGGCTTAGCCTTGTGTCGCGTAAGGGACAGTTGGAAAAGAAGAACACGATTTCAAGACAAATTAGAGAATATATTGTTAAATTCATGCATAATTTAAGTAAGCTTATCCATTGTGAGGTTTTTCCTACAGTAGCGGCTTTACATGTCACTTGTTTCTGGCGCCGAATTTTTCATGATGCCGCTGATTTCAAACTCGCGTTCGTTATCTATACAACTTGGGTACAATTCTATTCTTAACTGCATTCGTTAGCGATTGGAACGGACAGCAGCCGAGTCCAAGACGTCGGCAGCGTTTCCGGGAAGAGCAAGAAGCGATGTAAACCCACGTGTCGTTTATTCCAA
Organism: Dermacentor silvarum; assembly: GCF_013339745.2. NCBI lineage: Eukaryota > Metazoa > Arthropoda > Arachnida > Ixodida > Ixodidae > Dermacentor > Dermacentor silvarum. The sequence goes on from NC_051158.1 coordinate 78,829,463, forward strand.
AATAGTTATCTGATGTCTTTTGGTGCCAGAGATACCGAAACGCTCTCAAAGCAAGCGAAAATACCTTCAAAGGAAGCGAATGCTCTCGCAGATAACAATTCCAACACTATAACAGGCTTTTAAAAAAGACATATCCTTCTGGAGTACTTTTATGAATGCTTTTCTTTGGCATACATATTTAAGCATGATATGCTTTTAGCTCCCATTGTCAGCGACCTTCAAGTCACCTTGAGCCAAAAGCAAGAGCCTTATTCGCGCACTCAAACGAGAACATCCGAGCTTCATTGCGAGAACAAAACGAGATCATCCGGGCAACCAGTAAAAAGTTAAGAGAATGTGGTTTCTGGCCTCCAACCCTTTGTACAGGACCGCCTTACATACGGTAGTTACTGCCAAAACAATTAACCAAAATATTGTTTTCGAGTTCTTCCTAAAGTTTGTTGACAATATCACTGAAGCTGTAACATCTAGTACGCTGAAATCTCAATTGTCCTTTTCAATAGCGACGGTCAAAAGGCTGATACAGGGCACCATGCACTTGATTGTCATTTTTGGCACTGAGACAGGGTTGCCTGTGCGCTTTTCAACGCCAGTGGTCCGTGAGTTCCGCGACGCGGGTTACGCGCCTCCTCCTTCGAGAGGTGGCGCCACGTTGCTGGACCAGGCCGGCAGCGTGCGGTGCGCCGCGGATGATTGTTTGGCCAAGACAAGACTTGCAACGTGGTTGAGTTCAAAACAGGTTCCTTTCGGCTCAGTAATCTTTCAAGCCCAAGTAGCGGCACCAATCTGCGTTGCCGGCAGCCATTTCATGGTGACGTCTACTCTCGATTACGGGAGAGCCAGCAATTTTTCTAACTTTGCCTTGCTGACTTGTGGTTTTCACGACACGACATGATGCTTTATACGCACGTGCCGCGGCGCCACAGCGGCTATTGTTTTACGCTGCTAAGCACGATGTTGCGGGCTCACATTCCGGGCGCAGCGGCCACATTTTGATGGGGGCGAAATGAAAAAAAAAACGCCAGTGTCCCGTGCATTGGGGGAATATTAATGATCTTGACCTTAATGAATTAATGAATTTTGACCTTAGTGGTCAAAATTGTTCCGGAGTTTGCCCTACGGCATACCTCCTAATAAATCGTGGTTTTGGCACGTAATACCCCTGAACTGATGGATTGCGTTCATTTCTTTATATACAGAGTCAGTGTTTGATAAACCCTTTCTCACAAGAACCAAGTCTCTTACCTCCAGCGCTAGTAACGTTATGTTTTGCTTCTTATCAGAGTTTGATTTCATTCTTTCACCATAGTCCTTCTTGTTTCTGTAAGCTGTCGACTCAAAAGGATACATCATGTGTGAGATAAGTTGGCTTTCCAGTTGCAATAGAGTGGTGTACATCCTAGAGCCGTTGTGTGCGATCGGTTGTTATGAGATACCACTGCTTCAAAGCAGCACTTTCATTCTCCTTCCCAGGAGAATGAAAGTGCTGCCTTGTCTAATTCACTTGAGTACATAGTGATGTAGTGCTTCATGTCCCGAATAGTTCGTTCCGCCAATCCATTACCTGCTGAATGGTACGGGATAGTTAATCTCAGTGCTTCACGTCATTCTATTCATTCCTCCATTTTATGGCTTCGAAAGGGTAGACCATAATGCGATACCAAAACTTTCACGTTGTCAAACATTTTGCGGTTAAGCCATGGTATCACGCTGCTGGCGTCCTGTCTTCCTGGTTTCGCAGCTACCATTCTTGTGCATTCGTCCACGCACAAAGAAACGCTTTCGTTTTCCTCACACCTTCAGACTAACGGAGCTCGGCGAAGTCTAAGTTGACAACTTCGAATGATGTTTCGGCAAGGTCGTTTGTTGAGTTGCTTGCTTGAATTTCACCGTATTCAGCTGACATTCATGACGTAATTGCTCACATGACCAGGTATTAGGTTGTTGATGATGATGATTTAATGGCCTCCCTTTTAAACCGAGCGGTGACAAATAGTCACCACGCCCGCGTGATTTCATCAGGTATGCTCTACATGTTTTTATCTAGCATTTTTGTATACATTTCATTAATATTTTTTCCTCGATATTTACCTTGTACCTCTACCTACGATTAAGAGATCAAATCAGGTTGTATCAATATCTTCCCTGCTTTTTTTCCACCAATACTCTAAACGACTCTTGCTTATCTCGACTGCTGACCGGTTGATGCTTCCGTCCACTTTAAACCCAAGCGCTTCTGGAAGGTGTACGTTACCTACTGTTCTCACTTGGCGAATCCCTTCACATTCTATTAGGATGTGTTAAGTGGTCTCCGGATCTTGCTGCAGCATACACATGCCTTATCTAGTTCCGAATATTTGCTCCGGTATGTTTTAGTTCTTAGGCAATAGGCTCGAGCCTCAAATAGCAAGGCACTGTCCTTTGTGTTATCGTACAGATCTTCCTTCTAATTCATTTCTTCTCATTCTTGTAAATATCCGTCGTCCTTTTTGTTTCCATTCTTTGCATCTAATTCACGGTCTCTATTTCTCTCACTTTCTTTCCGATGACTCCTGGTTGTCTTTTTACAGTTTGGATTATCCTGTACTTGGTTGCCAACCAGGATGATGATGATGGTGATTTATGGGCATCCCCTTTGAAACGGGGCGGCGACAAATAGTCACCTAGCTTGATTTAATCAGGTATACTATACATGTTCTTTATCTAGCATTTTTGTATACCTCTTATCATTTTTCTTTTTAAAAAATTTACCTTGTACCACTACCTGTCATTTTAAGAGATCAGGTCGTATCCATCTTTTCCCTGCTTTTTTTCCACCAGTACTCTAATCGTCTCTTGCTGATCTCTACGGCTAATCTGTTGATGTTTCCTTCCACTTTAAACCTAAGCGCTTCTGGGAGTTGCACGTTACCTATGGTTCTCGCTGGGTGGATCCCGTCGCATTCCATTAGGATGTGCTGAGTGGTCTCTGGATCTTTACTGCAGCATACACATGTCTCATCTAGTTCCGAATATTTGTTCCGATATGTTTTCGTCCTTAGGCAACCGGCTCGAGCCTCAAATAGCAAGGCACTGCCCTTCGTGTTATCGTACAGATTTTCCCTTCTAATTTCTTTCTTCTCATTCTTGTAAATCTCCATTGTCCTTTTTGTTTCCGATATTGGAGACATTGCCGAACAGCGCCTCTAGCGGCCGCCTTTGAAAACATGCGTGCTTACTATAGGAGAGCGTTAATTGTTTTTGAAAAAAAAAAGCAGAGCCCTTCCCCTACTGTGAAGATGGAAGCCAGCGAAGCTATGACTATGATGAGTCTGCTGTAGTGAATATTGCTATAGTGAATTTATATATTATCATTATTGACTATATTGAGCGTCTTCGGCACGTTTGTCAAAGAGTAAGGACACCGGCGTCTTATTTTCGCCCGGCGCGATGGCCAAGTTGTGCTTTTGCTGCGCCAAGTCCGCCCCATCGTCACAGACTAGCGTTTGAGCCACAGCGTCTATAGCCGCGGCACACTCCACGGCATCGTCAGGATCCTCACGCTAGGTTCCTGGAACATGTGGTTAAACGTGCGTCCATCCCATAGCGAGTCCAAAGGGCAACTGCTGGTAACAGTGCTAGCGCGATCTCTACGTCAGGAGACAAAAGGGCACAACGATTTGTGGGACGTGCCGCGGTGGAGCATCGCGACACTTCTGCAAGAGGCATCGGCGGTAGCAAGGGGTATAACAATGGGCCATCCATCATCCGTTTTGAGACCTGTGCTAAGGCACAGCTGGCGGGAAACCACCACGCACACGGAGCCAAACCGCCATGCACATGGAGCCGAAACTTGTTCATCTACGTCTGGTCTATCTACTTCCGGTATGTTGCCGGACGCGATCTGCTGGAACCTAGCCTATAACAGCTTCGCTGTAATAACTATTCTTAGAAGCCATCTTTCAAAAACGTTCCGTGGGAATATGCTATACGCGCTTTGCCCGACATCTCATGCAAGCGGCACCATTACCTGCGATCAAAAACCCGTTACAAATTGCGGGCGAAGTTCGAAGTATGGGAGTTTGGTGAAAAGTTCATATTTTGGAGGGTTTTCTGGCCAGTAAAAAGCGATTGAGGATGAAATTATTGCATCGATTGGTATATTCCAGGAGATTTATCAACTTTAGTGACTCAGCTTTCAGCTGGTTGCAGCAGTAGCTCTTGAAATGGCAAAAAAGTCGTTCCAAAGTCGCAGTTTTAATAACAAGGTCGAGGAATTTATTGTGGTAGATTTATAAACCTAGTTTTTGTCTGCAGCAGCGCATTGAAGCGTTAGCCGAGCGTTCTGAGCGACGTACGACAGATGATCACTGATACCACGAGCGTCAGTTGGCAGGTGCAAATAATTTTTTTATCAATTTGTCGCCGCTTAGTGTGACCGTTTTCGGCGAGATGGCACATTCCGAAACGCAGGACATTTAGTTACGGTTCTTGTTTTGATTCTTTCAATCTGCACCAACGTCTTCGTAAAAAAATAGCTGGCTGATTTCGTAAACTTACGAACGTGCTTCCGAATGCCTTTTGCACTTTAGGTATGATGTATGTTAGACGATCAACAATAAAGCCAGATAACGTGTTTTGAAAGTTCATTTAGTTCTTAATTTATGAAGACATTACCAAGAAATATTTTTGCCTCTCGAGCTATGTCATGGGAAAGACGTGTTTCTGCGACTCTTGTGCTGCTTGAAACGTACCACAAAATTTAATACGCACAGAAGTAGTTATTATAAAAGACACAAAAGTAGAAAAATTGCCAGCAGACCCAGACGTGTTATTCTTACAAAGGAATGTAGTTGAAGCTTTTCGACGGAGTACATTTGCATTATATCAAAGCAGGATTTTTGCTTATCTGATCTTCGGTGCAAAAGAAGGCTGTCCGAATTATTGCACAAATTTGTTTGCTTAGTACAAACCGGCACTTCTAAACGTAAACAGTCTATCCTCAATATGCAGCGCACATGTCTTATCATTTGAACCATTCGCATATATACCTTCACGAAATTTCAGAAATACTAAAGCTCTTCATATCCTTTTACCACGACACACGCAGAGGAGTATTGGAAATTATGCGAAAAGACACAGGGACGTGTTAATGTAGCCTGTCGTGTAAAAATAGAGAACGATTTCAATCACAGACCAGACCCTTTTTGAGTTAGGCCCACAAAATTGTGCAAGAAGACCTTCTTTCGGCTACAATCACCGCAGTTGCTAAAGCATCCGGGTGTTCAGTTCTTGACTAAATATATTGCTGAGTCAGTTCGCAGCACCGTGACATAATTACTGGTGCAATTCTTCCGTCATTCTGTGAGAATATTATTCTACGATAAATTTAACGTGTTTGAACCATTGAAGAAACATGAGAAAGGACCGTGGTCCTGTCTTTGATTTTTTAATTCAATTTCTTATCTGTTCGAGGGTACAAATATGCTTTTTAGATGGTAATACACAGTTTCACCTACCGTGGTGGCGTAGTGGCTTGTGCATTGCGCTGCTAAGCCCGAGGCCACGGGTTTGAATCCCGGACGCGGCGGTGGTGGCATCTCAATGGGGCCGAAATGCAAGAAACTCCCGCGTATCGTGCATTGGGTTCACGGTAAAGAACCGCAGGTGGTAAAAGTTAATTCGGATTTTTTCAATACGGTGTGCCTCATAATCATATCCCGCCTTCTGGCACGTAAGACACCAGAATTTAATTTATGTTTTTAACACGCAGTTTAATTTTTGCAAACATTCATAATGATGTCCTCCAACATGTGTTCCTATTGGCCATGCACATTTTTCCCATCATATATATGGTCGAAATTATGAATCATTTCAATGTTAAACTGACGTATCCACACGCAGGGGAAATGCAACAGGCACTTGAGAACGTAATATTACACACATGTTTGCTCGCATTAACTTCCTCCTGTCTATGTGCATGAAATGAAAACTTCAAATATGTTGCCCAGCTTTATGTGTTCGCTGCACAGTTGATATAACACATTTATAAAACAATGCACAATTCTTTTTTTTTTTACTTTAACGCATGAGTCCAAAATAAATAAGCAATTTATTTTCAGAGATAATCCGCAGTTGTCATATTAGTTTCAATAGCTCGTTCATCGGGTTGTCATTTCAGTATGAAGACGAGAAACTTTCATGCACAGACAGAGTAAGCAGGCCAAGCGTGATAACTGGTAAGTTAATTCGGAACGGAAAAATTTGAGTTTACCTATGTAGTGTTTAACTATGTAGCTTTAAAGAATTCAGGTATTGTATACAGAGTTGTAGGTGACCACCCCTCAATCAAGAAATATTTACATTTTACTTATTTATTTACGTCATCGCAGCTGTAAGACAGTATAGAAAGAAATGGGTTGAGCAGGATAATAAAATAATGCAGTGAGTAAATTGTATCTTTGTAATCATAGAATTTTAGATCATGGCAAATAAACAAAACGTGTCAGTGCGCACCAGGAAGGCAGCTTTACAGTTGTGCAGTATTACCTGGTATTGCAAAAATTAAAAAAAATTGCTTAGTGAGTAATTAACAAATTCAGGTCACACAAAGAACGCTAGTGAATGTTCCAGGAAACTTGCGATTATTACTATTGTTTAGGATTTCTGTGTGGAGCGATTACATTCAAGGAATGTGCGGGGCAAGAAAGAGCGTACAAAAGATAGCGTGACTAGATTCTTGTGCCTAGATTGTAAAGGGGATAAATACGATGCGATATATGTTTCGATGGAGATACCACTTAAGAGATAGAAATTCAAGGTTAGTTTTATTTATGGTTAAAGTAGCCATTAGATCATGAGAGGAACATATAAAACCAGTGGAGTAATTGTGAGAAGTTCTAATGAGGTATTAAGGTCAATGAAATCTTGCTCGGCAGATGCATACTCTAATTTTGTTCGTATTTTACTTTTCTATAGTAGTTACTTGAGGGAGGATGGTGCATAATAAATGTAGCGGAGCAAATAACCCAAACTTCGATTTGCATTGTTAGTAATGTCGATATAGGTTGACGAGGTGAAATTAGTGGTAATATGAACGCGTAAATACTTGTATCAATATGGAGGTTCTTACGCTTTGTTGTTAAGTAAGTACGTCGAAGAGGCGTTGTCTTCAATGAGAGTTGTTCGTATGATGTGGCTGTTACGTCTGGTGTGTCACAAGGCTTCGTGTTGGCGTGGTTTCTCTAACTTGCTTTTATTAATCATACTTGTGATGGTATGGAAACTCAGATACGATTGTTTGCGGATGATTGTGTACTGTATGCAAAGTTATCTGATGAGACAGACTGTTTTTCAATGGCGGCCGACTTGAAGCGCATCAAAAAATGGTGTGTCACTAATAGCACATGCCTGAGCATAAATAAACGTGTACACGTTAGCTTTACCAGAATGATTACCAAAATACTAAAGCACCACAATGAAATTGATCAGATATGTTGAAATTAAAATAAACAGTTAACATGTAGGAATGTAAGGAATCGGCTTTTTTGTTTAGGCTGGTGCTTTTTTTTACAGAAATTGATACTAATTGCCAAATTTCAACACGCAAGACTTCAGGTATACAACTCTGTACCTCAGGAAATTAAAACGATGTCGTAATTCTGTAAACTGCCGCTGATATTGCATCTAATGCGGACAAAAATGATATATCATACGCCACCCTGAAATATACCACTAACTTGTGAACATGACATATGTAAAACTGTGAAGATGCATCTGCATGCATCTGCATACATCAAATTTGTCGGATTTACATTCTCCAACGGATGCAGTTTATAGAAATGTGATGTTTGTTTTTTATTCTGAGCTGCAGATTTGTAAACTTCGTAATTCTATTTTCTGAAATTTTACCCATTTAAGGCAATTCTTGCAAAAAACTCCGAGCATACCTAAGAACTTCTCATGAGTTGTGAATGCGTAAGCGTTAATGTCCAATTGAACGCCACTGAGTGGCCCTTTGAGTTTTGTGCTGCGAGCAATGTTTTCCAGTTTTGTTGCGGGGTACGTTATCGAGTTTTGCGACTAAATTGGCGCGCGTAATTTTTTTTACAGTTTCTACGTTAGCATGTTGGCTGTAGACCGTAATCATTTGGACGATATTGCTGAAAAATCAAGGACACCACATGCCACAGACGTCCTACGAGACGAGAGACCGAGGAAGCACCAGCGGCCACCAAGGCCGGCAGGCGCTCGCAGCAGCTAAGCCCAGTGGGGGTGAGAGAGAGAGAGAGATATGTACCGCGCGCCGGGTTCAGCCAGCGAGACGGCGGCACCCGCACGCTCGCACAGGGGACAGACAAGAAGGGAGAGATTCCTCCTGCTACGCTTACGGATTGGCTGTTGCTGGACAGCCGCCCGGAGATTCCGCCTGGGCATAACCGACTCACCAGTCTGCACTCAGTGCGGGGCAGACGAAACACTGGAGCACCTCCTATGTTTCTGCCCCGCACTCAATGAACACCGAAACATCATGGTGGCTCAACTACGCCGCATGAGCCTACCATCAGCCACCAGCACGGACCTGCTGTTCCCGGGAAGCTCGCAGTTCCAGCAGGGTATTCAGGGTTGTGCGCTGCTACCTTGCTGATTGAATGCTGGCTGACCGGCTGTAGCGGCACCCTGCCCAAGACGAGGACGACTACCCTCCCCCCCCCCCCTTCCTCCACTTTTCCTACTTTCTGCCCCCCTTCCCCGCCCCTCAGATGGTGAGCCGAGCTCCCTGCAAGGGCTGCAGAAATATGCATCTTTCCTATCCACAACCTCTACTACTACTACACTCGCGTCACCCGACAGCCTCGCCGACAACAACCCATCTCGCCCCGCGGCGTCGCGTCTCCGTATCTGCTCCGTCGAGGCGCGCTCGTGACGTGGCGTCGCAGTCAGTGGGAATTTAGGTACCGTTTCGCGGCCACAGACGCCGGCTTCTTCCCTCAATGGGCCATTTGAAGCTTTCGCATCACAAAGCCAAAGCCTAAAGCGAAATTTTGTTTCCTGCAATCACTGTTTACTGCGTTCTCTGTTAATTGCAACAAATTTCATTCAAATCGGTTCAGCGGTTTTCTCATAAAAGTATTCTTGCGCTTTAAATGTATTTGAGTAGCCGGCATCGGAGATAGTCCCGAACTAAAGCTTCCTCTTAAACAATACATAACGCCGGTTCTACAGGAAACCCACGAAACATAATGCTGACTATACGCAAGCCCGTGGCCCACACCGTGCCGTGGCCACAGTGGTCCACAAAGGAAAAGAAAAGCATTAAAGAAAAAAAAAATTCAACGGAATCATCGCAGGAGCAGTTATCTCGGCCAAACATCTTATCCGGAATGCGGGGGAGCTGTCTGGCCTAAAGTCCCTATATAAGAAAAGTACCGCCATCCTTTGACAAATGCCACTTCGCTCTCTCCTGTGTTACCCTGTATCTCCGATTGGATGATGATAGCGCGCGCTTTTCACTTCTTTATATTTTCTTTTTTTCCGCCTCAGAGCCATGTTGAAAGTCCTCTGCGCAGCCGCAGTCTTCGGCGGCGGCGGCGGCGCGCGCCCCGCCTGATAGCTTCAACGTGGACTTTCTAGGTGCGCCACCGTCGACTTGGCTTTCGCAAGCAAAAAGTAAAGAAAAAAGCAAGCGCTTTAGGAGAGGAGGCGGCGGAGGAAAGAGTAGATGGCAGTACTTTTCTTATATAGGGACTTTACTCTGGCCAGGTGTCTTTGCCAGTCGAGCAAATAGCTGGCCGTCTTCGAGATAAGGTTGATAGATAAGAGCACTCGTTTCCAAGTGCTGAGGTAAAGCTACCGTTTCTGGGTGTTCTTCTATATATTGTGTTTTCTTTAGATGTGCGTCATTGCATACGTCATGGCGCGCACTACGAATTCTTTAAGGTCGATACGTCACGCGGTGGCGAAAAATGGAAACTGAACAAAATGTTCCTACTGGATATGCTCATTCAGCGATGCTTCCGCGCAGTGCATTGCCTTGCTCACACGGAAATAGCGGGCTCAGCTACGCAGCGTACCTTTGTGTCATAGGCTGCTGACGATACGGGACTTCCTGTACCTTCCACGTTTCGAGGGCTGCACCCAAGCCCCTTGCTCTTATTCCTGCAAATGACTGGATACTTTCCGTTGGGTGAAGTAATTTTGAAGTTTCGTATTCCGAAACGCACAAGATCCGACTAGCACAAAGGAAGGTTTCAGCGACCTACTGTTATTACGAAGTGACCGCTTGAGCGGTCACTTTGATTATATTACTGCACTATATAAAATTGTAGCAGTTTTGTAATTTCCGACGGCTTCCAGGGTTCAAACATAAAATGTTTCAGAATCCCACAAAGCGGCCTTGCCCAAACGACCATGCTCATCAGTCACCTTGCAGGGGTGGCTCATGTGCGAGTGCAGCGGTCTACGAGTTCGGCTGAGGATGGTTGTGCAGCTAAAGCTGTGACTGTCCTGCCAGTTTTTCGAGTGTCAATAGTGAATAGCATCGTGATTCTGCACTTGCAGTGAATGCAAACTGTTTCCCTGGATTTGGGTGACCAATCGCACCTCGCCTCAATTTTTATATATCGCACACATGCCCCTAGGTTTCTGTGTTCAAACATGGCGGCACTTCTCGAAGCGACAGCTTTCACTTAGCACCAAATAAGACCAGATTTCTTAGTTAGATGGCGCGTTCGTATGAAACAAATGATCATGTGAGCTATCGCGTTGTCTAAGGTCACGGAAGCGGCAAAAATTGAGCGATAAAACAGTGCTTTTTCAGAGATCAGTTCTCTGATTGATATTTCGCCAGGTGTACCACAATCTGGATTGTCTTCGCTTCTGAAGACAACCGCATTGCATTAGTGTAGCTTCGGCCTTATTGGGAAATATTTCCTTTCAGCTAGAGTTTCAAGCAAGTAACATGTAAAAAATGTGTATGTTTAAGATTCCTAATTTTGTTCGTCGTGCAGTATTTTTGGACTGCTATATTTATGTATTTGTGTTGCAGCTGTATGCTGTAAGACCCCAGTAAGAGGTTGATGTTAAAGTAAGACGAGGACCTAATAGTAAAATGCGCTGTGCCGGGGTGCCCTGGGAACCTAAAGCGCTCCCTGGGTGGTGTACCCTTGGTTTGGGTTCCACATTTTATTGCTCTCGTGTTACCCAAAACTACAAGTAATACATGTTACAGGCAAGACCTGTAACCACTAATAATTTATTTCCCTCTGATCTCCGCCTTGGTCTATTTGTCGGAAAATGTTTCATCCGCTAGGAGACACGTGGCTTTACCCCTCCAAATGTCTACTCCCTTCCCCACAATCCTACTCGCGTGCTTGAAGTCTTTCTACGTGGGCTTCCGGTCGGAACAGCCTTACACGAGCAGTTACAAGCACTTGGCTTCTCCCATCAAGATACCAAGTTCTAGCTCCAAAGGTCTCCACCTCTGCGTCAGCAGCATATGTCCATCATTTCGGAAGTACCCAAGTATACAGAAGATCCACCAACATACACTCAGTGAAATTAAGTTTTGGACTTGCCCACCTCTCGAATGAGCCATAGGTCATGGGCAGTGCATTTTACAAGTCGCTGTTGGAGGGCCTCCATAAAATGCCTCAGCCTTATTTAAAATTTTCGTTCCGCATTATGCCACATAGGTGAGTCATATACGAAAACAATAAAAATACATTACATAGAGGTCGTGCATGAACTGAGTCGGTTGTAATAAAAAATGTCACAGTTTCGCCCTAAGGGCGAAGCAATGAATGCGATAGCAACACAGCAATGTCATACGAAGTAAGGTGAGCGGCTTTGGTAGCAACAACACGCAGAACTGTTGTCGACGCCATCGGCGTTTTGCCCGCGTTAGCTCAAAATGCGTGCGGCGTTGGTGACTGTTGCTGGAGCCTCTCATATAAATAGGCACTTGGTGCCGCAGCTAAACGTCGCGTCCCTTCCTTCCCCCTCCCCCACGGCCTCTCGCGCGTCTGAAGAAGGCGCGTTTGCTCTACATATATGGTGATTGTAAAGGAGAAACGAGACGCCTAATTCTGCAGCCCTTAAGCGAGCACGGCGCAGAACGCGCGTTTGTTCTCCGCCGTGCGTTCACTCCCCGTGAAAGACGCGCCCCTCGCGCCCTTTCACTCGCACATACAGCGTTCGGCGCGCGGCGACGATTTCATCTCCAAATGACGTCATACGGAACCTCACGGCGACGGCGACGGCGACGGCGACGGCGACGCCGACGGCGACGGCGACGCCGACGGCAGAAATCTGCTTTTGAGTGTCCATATAATTGCTATCGCAATAAAAAGAGACAATAATGTCGTCAATGCCCCATCACCCCTTCCGGAAGCAAGTTTACAGAAACCTTGTGTAAAAACAATTCTGGATTTATATTTTGCTTTTATGCACGCTGGCGATGAAAAGTAGCACATATATAGCTGCATCAACGAAACGTTTTGGAGGACAACGATAAATGCCTCATATTGCGTTTGGAAAAGTGCGCACGCCAATATACAAACAAAAAAGGCAACGAAAACAAGCATCAGTGTTGTTATCTCTTGAATGCGTATCAGCAAAGCGGTCTGTGGACATGGCACAGAAAATTTTATTAGCGCTACGCTCCATGTTGAGGGACACGGATGTTCTGACGGAAGTTGGCCACGTGTCCCAAAAATGTTTTGAAACAATGCATGCCCTTGTACCTTTGCAGTATTTCTGCAATGTTTTGTATGTTTCACGTGTGTCACGTGGTACACCAGGGAAGCGCAAAATAATTCGCGTACTTGGCATGATTACGTACGCGTGCATCGGGTAACGCTTAAAACGCCGGAGCGAGGCGCGCCCGGCATAGCTGTAGAATTACACCGTTGTTGAAAGGCAGCAGCAACGCCGAGATTATTCTGTACGACTTTTTCCTCACAGGAATCCCTCTTTTTTCCGCTGTCGTTTCTGGCACAGACGGCAAGGCTCGCGCCCAATTTTACGTTCAACTTCGCATTCATGTTCTAGCGTTTCATTTTCGCATTCTTTGTAACCTAAATCAGTAACTTTTACGCGACGTAAAGCCCGGTCTCAATGAAGAATAAGTGTGACAAAAATCCCTATGCGATAGAGGTGAGCGAATATCAGCTTTCTTCGAATACTGATGGAACAGTAATAAAGAATATAGAGTGGAATAACAATAAGTCGAACGCAGACACATATATCTACAGCAGGAATATTTATTTCTTTGGTTGTCGCACCATGCGAATCAGCACTGAGGTGATGACGAACATATGACGATGAAACTTCAACAGCTGAAATATATGGCGAAGAGATGCGATTGAGAGACGAACGCTGAAAATGATTGATGTGCATACAATGGCAAATATGCAGTCTGCGTAATTATTTTCAAGGCAACAGCAGGCAATAGGTTTACGTAGTTCATTAGGTGCTTACGCAGTTGAGTGCGCTAGCAGCAGTAGCAGCCGTTGCTAGCGCACCTAATAAACTACGTAAGCACATACTGAACTACATAAACGTATTGCCTGATGTTGCCTTCAAAATAATTACACCCACTGCACAATTGTCAATGGATGCTACGCGCACACAACACTCCGCGGATAATCAAGCATAAAAGTTTCTCGTTAGCTCAGTGCTTAGCCCCTTCGTCTTTCAAATCCAGATTGCTGTACGAATATGAGTTTTACGAAATGCGTATTGAGGGAGAAATGGAGGATGATGAGGTGGTATGAATAGGAGGTGGCCTGGCGGTGATGGAAGTGAGAAGATGACGATGGGATAATGCAAATGAACAGCAGAAATGGTAGTGGTACAAATATATTGTTTCACTTAGACGAACATGACCTCCCCATTTTGATAGCTACCATCCGAAAAGGAAGGGAAAGGAGCAGAATACTAGGGAGGGGATGTTAAGGAAAGTGAATTAGCAACTGTGTTTCTTGGGTACAATTAATGATGGAGTTCAGGATATGTACTCTGTGCTCTGGTTCCCTGCCTGGCCTTTGCTGGTCGTAGCGATGCGGGAAGCTTCTCCATACTTTTCTCTCATTGCCTCTAAGTCATGGATCATCATCACACACGGGGCAGAAAGTGTCGGCTCGTGCTGCGTTGCTGCATCTTGAGCACCAGGCCATCACAATTTTTGACGCAGCTGCAGTGGAGTTCTTTAAAGCGATTAGCATGCTCAGGGTACTTCACCCAGTTTTCGGGGGCTATCAAACTCTCTCTCTCTCTCTCTCTCTCTATCTATATATATATATATATATACATATATAAATAGCTGTGTCTCTAATTGTGTTCCCGCCAACTTGGACACCGGGAACTCCGTAGTATTAGGGTAGAGCACTTGGGCTGTAGTGCTGATGCATCCGCGCTTAAAACATACCACCGTACCATCTTAGGTAAATGGGTATTTGGCGCTGAAGAAGTGCCGCACATCAGTTAACCCATTCCACGCCAACCTATTTTGCTGGGTAGGTGCGCTCTTTATGTGCCGTGAACGAGTGGACCTCCTTGGCGTCAACTTGGGTCACTGAGCATGTAGCACTGGGTATGTGCCACAGGATATGTGCAGCTCTTCAATGGCAAAAAATATCATTTAGTATTTCTTCAGTGGTAGGGCGACGTCAAACCCGCGTCTTATACGTACATTCAGACCAACGTATCTGATTGTGTACTCACACGAGCGTCATGCGCGGACGTGGCAGCGGCGCCGCTGAATGACCCAACGTGCCCAAAGGCAAGCACGAAAGACGAGCCCAGCTGCATACGCGGTTCATACGTGACGCATCTCTGCGGTGACACTACGTCGTTACGCTACTTTGCTTCATTGATAACCGTAATAACTCCGACATTCACTGTGAGATGGTTTCTGCAGAATTATTCTTTTGTGGAACACATCATAACCACTTACGGGTCTCTCTGCAGAAGTTGTTTTACGACACCCACCACCGGGACGCCCACTTGAATGCGGGTGACCTTGGCCTTCTCTGGTCCCCGTCTCGCTGCGTTGGCCTTTCTGAAAAACTGCTTTGGAGATACTCTGGCCCTTATCGTGTCCTCCTGCAATTGACAGACGTTACTTACGAAATCGCCCCGCTCGATTCTACCACGTCTTCTCCTTCCTCAGAAGTTGTGCACGTGGCCCGCCTGAAGCCATACGTTTCGCCGACAACCCTGTCTTAGGCGCCGGGTCGACACTTTTCTGGCCGGAGGTTAATGTCGCGAGACTGCGAGCAATGTGACAAAGACGACGTTGGTCACTGGGAGTGAAGAAAACGACGTTTGTAAAAGATTGTCTCTCCGCCATCTTGGCTTTGCTGCAGGTCGCTGTAAATAGCTTGTAAATATATTTTCATTTATACTGTTTCCTGCGGCAATATCGTCGATTGAACAATGAAGGCGGTATGGCGACGACGACATGACCACAATTGGATTGGTTGTATGACAAGAGAATGACACTGCAGTAGGGTTTTCACTTGGGCTTGTTGGTTTTCCATTAAGACCGTGTATCATTGCGCGCAAAACGACATGGACAAAAGAGGGAACACGTGTGTTCGTTCTTCGTGTGTGTTATACGTGTTCCCTCTTTTGTCCATGTCGTTTTGCGCGCAATGATACACGGTCTTAAGAGAATGACGACGATGACATGATGACGATGGGAATTCGATGACTGGATGACGACTATGAACCACGGCGACAGCATCTCGACGACTCTACAGCGACAATGTCGTGACGACAACGGTGTGACAAGAATCGGATGACGAATATGGAATGACGATGATCGAACGACCATGATGATATCGCGATGACGGTAAGACAATAAATGCATGATGACGACTCTACTACGACAAAGCAATGACGACGATGGGGATGGAAATGGTTTTATAATCACAAAGGAATGATGCCAGCATGTTTACAACGGAGTGAATAAGAAAGAATGGCATCGATGGAACAACGAAGGTGGTTTGACGAACAGAGCATGATGAAAATTGGGTGACGTTCCTGAAATGAGTATGATGATACGGTAGGGTTATGAAGACGGCGTAATAACAACGGGACCACAATGACGATGGATGGACGACGACGATCAAAAGTTCTGATAAACAGATAAAAGCTGAGGTTCAAACTCCCCACTGAGAAATTGTCATACATTGCGTAGCATTCGTAGGGATCATTACCTCTGAAGCTTATACTCTACCCTTTAAACCAAGAGCGCCGTATTTTAGGAGATAAGAAACTCCAAACAATACCACTAACACAACCTTCCCAGTAAACTTGTTTGAACCACCAACCTTATGTTTTGTAAGAGAAAGACGGTTGCTTGGTGGTTTCGCTAAAAATAGGAAAGGTCCGAATAAACACCAAAGAAAGCAAGATGTCGCTTGCGTTGGAACTGTGCCGCCGTAAGAGCTTCGGTTCGTGTACGTTTCCTCGCCACATTTTGATGTCTTCTTTCGTTGTCACTGAGAAGTTCTTTGGGACGCGGCAAGGCCACAGAATTGTCACATTCAAAGTAATACAAGCAGTGGACTCACGCAGAAAATGGTAATTTCTGGCCTATGATGCGACGCAGTTTCTCCGAGGTCGAGTGCGCCGGTCGCGTGCCGAGGCAATTCTAACAATACGTTTAGGCCACTGGCGCCGCGATGACTCAGTCACCATGAGAATGATTGTTAGTAAATGGATTTGTCTCGTCTTCGCGCTTGTGGCTTTGTTTAATATGCTTTAGCTTCCTTCATTGTCCTTAATTTCAAAGCACTGAAATTGTATATAAATGCAGAAGACCCTATGAACATTCCTAATCGCCACTAATTGCAGTTCAGCCAGTCGAGGTGGCCAAGTTGAAACGCGCCAAGCGTTTCAACACGCTCGCTTGCCCGTGAGAACTGCCTGAGGGTGTTCTATGTCCCTTGTCGATGCATTTCAATGTCGGGATTCTGTATTAGAGGTCCGGTGTTCGAATCGTGCCGTGGGCCAATTTTAATGTAGATTCAATTATTTATTACGCTGTATTTGTTAAAAATGATGAGTTTACAAAACGCGTGAAGCCAATTATAGGAAGAAGTTTAGGCAAAATCATGTACTAACTATCATTCCCATGATGGGTGAACCACCCTGATGGCGGCTCACTAGCGTCAGGGTTTCCCAGAATAATTATTGTATGAAACTCTACGATCTGAGCTTTAGGTTTATGCGTATCGGAACCTAGCGGCTTTCTGACAAAATATCGCCTAGTAAGTTTGTGCGTCCACAATTAGGTGGCGGTAAGCGTGCAGATGTTTGTGTATTCGCAGAAATTCACCTATTCAAGCGTAGATAGCGCTACACCTTTTTTGGGACACGAAATGAAGGGAAGAACGTAACGGATGAGAAAATGACCTCGGGCACTTACATAACGAAATACTACTACGCACTGAAAAAAAAACATTTTATTAGAGAGCAGTGATCGGGCCTAGCGGTCACTGGAACATTTTGGCGTGCAGCCCTTTCCTCGTATAACAGTTTTAATACACCTTTGCTCAAAAATAAGGTTCCTTGTGTGGTAAGCCGTTGTGGGATTTGACCCATCAATTAGTTATAGGTGCAAAGCCAGTTGCATAAGTGAATAGATATACTAGTCCCGTTGTGACACGCGCTACCGTATCACAAAACAACCAGAAATGCAGCCAAGAATTGTTATGGCGAGAAACTGGAAATGTGCACAGCTGTACACGGTGTTAAACTTTGACATCCGAATTTTAAATGTGTGTCGACGGTGTTTTTGTTTTATTCATGATATCATTACAATCATTGGTTGTTTAAGCGGGTCTTGGCTTTTGCAGAAGTCACTTTTGAGCTCGTTTGGTTTCTGGAGTCTCTAGTATAAAATGAAACGTGTTTGAGTAGAAAACTGACTTCTGTGTTGTAGCGGAATCTCTTAGTAGCCTAACGGAATCCACAAGATAAGACACATCCATGTCCATGAAAGTTTCCTTGGCTAAATGCAGAACGAGCTCTTTCTGGCTGCTCACATAGAATAACATTAATTACAACCTTCGCAGTAGATGAGAGACATGATTGAGATGATATTGATAAAAAACAGTCACTTCAGGCTACGGCACCTTCAGGAGTAGTGCACAAATCATCATTGTCTAATCAATGTTGCTTCGTCGTACAACACGGAATAAAATGTCTGGTATAAATACACCATTCCAAAGGCTCCTATTTAGTTGTTTGACAACCTACACGCAGCCACAAATAGACTGATTGTGCTATATTCTAGCAGGCCACTGTTACGGCTGACCTGTGTGGTGAACAAAATATGTCGCTTGGCCAAAGCTATGCCGAAAGCCCGGACATTTCAAATACGCCGTGCCACTCGCAACCACTGAAAAACGCCTAGGAGGCCGCAACGTGGAAAAGACGTCAGTATTTGTGCATGCATTATCGACTCGTTACCCACAGCTCGTATGACGCCCTGATGTCTGCCTAGGATCCGCAGTGCTATCTCCGTTCAGTGAGCGGGAAGGTTAATTTTCGCGTGTGCTCCTTCTCATCCTCCTCGGAATGGCAGACACCGGCGGTGTCTGTGTGTGCATCTGTGCGCGTCCGTGCCTTTCCCTCTGCTTGGCCAGTGGCGATTAGAGAATCCGTTGAACTGGCCTACGTGTACAGAGCGGCGGCTGCAAGCGTGGAGAGCGTTCGCTCTCTCCTTCTGCTGAGCGAAGGTGTTCCAAACTCCACAAACGGCGCCTTCGCCAAGTGCTTCAGCCTTCAGCTTTTTAGCAAGCTTGACTGTGCGTCGCTCTCCGTGAGGAAGCTCGTAGAGCCGACCGCTCCGTAGTGATGTAATTAAAACATCTTTGTTACTCGTTAGGTGGATCGCCTAAAGTCTCTGCCTGGGCTACTCCATGCAGGTCAAGCTAAAAACTTTTAGGCCCCGACAGCCTCTCTGGTACGGGGCACACCGTTCTTAACGTACACCACCAATATTTATTGTAGAGTGCAATGATTTGAAACAAACAGCCACATAATACTTTCAGAAGCCGGTGAATGACTCAGAATTTTCCCCTTTAGAGTATCAGATGTGCTGTAAAGTACATGTCACTGATATGCAATTCTTTGATCGCACTGTATGCTGAATGCACTGGGCTGAATTTTTTCCCCTTCTGTGGCGATCAATGTCGGGCCTGGATTGGCCGTGGTGCGGAAGGGATCAGTGAATAGAGAGACGGAGAGAGAGCTTAGTGGAGGGGCGCTCGGGGACAAACACGAAGAGGCCATTCAGGGTGCGTCTGGGTGGCGTGTGCTTGCTCACGTGATTCAACACCTAGAGGAAAAAGCATGACTTGCGCGGGAAAGCAGCTTCGGCGGGCCACCCTTGTCCGCCATGTTGCCACTAGGGCGGCCCTTAGCGGAGAACGATCTTGTCAAATGCACTGCCCACACACCAGCGTTGAGGTTGAGACGCGGAACGGCATCTCGATTCCTACAATGTACATGTATATAACGCTGAATAGGATGCAAACAAAGAAATCAACCAAATGAACGGGTCATCGGCATGAGGCTTAACTTCCTAAACTTGGTCGTCATAGGTACTCTAAAAACTACAGCTTGCTCTAATAGAAGCGAAGACTTAAGTTCCGGATTCAAAAATTTCAAGGTACAGATGTTCTACTTCTGTTATCTCTATTAGTGATTGCAGGTCTGATCAATCCTTCTTTTGTTTGCGAGTGAACCGCAGACAAAAGAAGGAACACGGTGACACACTCTGCCTTGTTGTCATGCAGAACGGTGTGTGTAACAAGGTATAAATAGGGTCACGTTTCCGTCGGCAAAAAAAAAATGTTGAAAGTGTGCGCTCCATGTGTTTCACCGTGTTCCTTCTTTTGGTTATGTTTTACGCGCAACTGTATACGTTCATTAAAAGAAAACCAACAAGCCAAAGTGGAAACCTTACTGAATACAGGAGCCCATTTCTCGTCATCATCCCTCTGGTGCAAGCACCCACTTGTCACAGATGAGAGAATCAGCTACGCATTGTTCTTGCGTTTTCAAAAAAAAAAATTAATTTCGACGAACTAGCCAACAATTTCAGAAATGCGAGTGCATGAAACACTGAAAACAGGGAAGCGAAAAACATGATAAGAGGTGCAGATTTGCTTTAGTGTCACTTTATTGGTCCACAGTTCCTTCCGCATGAACATGTATCAGGAAGCAAAACGCGCGCACTTCTTATAACGCTTCGAATCACTTAATTTATTGCAGTTTTCAATGTATATTTATAAAACAGGACAAAAAACTTTAAACTATTCTATACGTATACCTGAGTTAGAGACGTTCTAATGCAAGTATAGGGCACACAGGTAATGAAGATGTGTTAACGTTGACTGCGTAAGCTTCTCCAAGTCAGTATTTACGACAATTTTTATGGTGCGTCGAATCGTGCCTTTTAAAGAGGAAATATGTCTGTTATATTGAAACACTTTTGCGACAGGAATTTTATGTTGCGGCATAAAGTATTTCATGACATCGGGACACATGCAAGCTGAACACATATATTGACAAATTTACTGCCTAAAATATTGAACCACTGTTGCGAAAAAGTTTTTGTTGCAGTTGAAACGAACGTTTTACTGCGTACCTCGCTCGAGAGAGGATAATGTGCTTTCATTAAAGATTTATTGCTGGGGGCAGCTTCGCTTCGCGTAATTAAAACGTATTGAGGCCAAAGCGGAATAACAAAACGTCTCAGCGATATTCAGTTTATGCTATCAAACTTGCTTAGGTATGAGCTGTGGGTATACAGTTTCAAATTTAAATGTAGATGTAAAGTACAAAGGCTTTGTTCTAACACTGCACAACAGAGCACTCGATGTTCAATAGTCCTTGCACGGCGCAGATCAAAGGCGAAGCAGCGGTAGCACCCTGGTTGCCAAGAAGCGAGTAAATAACACCTTCCAAGCCACAGCCAACCTGCGTTACAATTTCGCTCGGTGCGGTGTCGAGAACGTAGCGCACCAGGCACTGAAAGGAAGATACGGTTACAATTAGATGCGCAATAAATTGACAGCGTATGCGCGAAACAAGACCTGCTAGAAAATCTCAAACCTTAACAGAGCTACCAAGCGCACTGAAATTTATTCATTGCGCTGACTACCTTGAGAACGAGTAAAATCGACACTCAACGTCTGAACTCGCGGCTATTTCGCACAATTGCGTAATCTGTTCCTGATATTTCTGCTACCAGTATGTTAACCAACAAGCTAGCATCGTGTTGTAGAGCTGAGAATGCGTCTAGAGAAAATCACAACAGGCTGGAGGCAGTAGGCATTATAAGTTTTGTTGCGAAGAAATTTGGGGTATGAAATGAAATCGACACTAATGATAGAAGCCATACCCATCGAAGATGCAGTTTTGATAATGTCAACCGTGCTCAGTCTGTGGAGATCAAAATCTAGCCAGCTTAGAGCCTCCATAATTTTGCGCGACGTCTTTGACATGCTCTACTATAATCTCGAAGCGCACATAAAATAGCGTAAATACCCTCTATGCATAGAAAATGTGCCATTACAATTAATGTAAAAGCGAGTTTCCGAGGTTATACTGGCCTATTAAGTACGTCCCTAATCAATCGACCCAATGTATATCATAAAGAATGTTCACCAAAATAAATGAATGTTCCCGTTATTTAAGCATCCTGATCTTTCATGAACCATTAACGCCTATTTAAAACTTAGCTGTTAACGTAGAAAAAATGCCACGCCTTGATGTTAGTAAGAAAGCAATCGGAGTAGTTTCCTTGCGTCATTTTTAGTTCAATTTTTTCCTAATCTTCCAAGAAATTTTCTGCTGGTTGGCAGCATCCTGTAGCGTATTAGGATGACTTTATCACACCACCGGCCTCGGTCTCAGTTCTTGCGCAAATGATTTACTTGCTTTACTAGGTGGAACTATTTGCCTCATTATTTTTACCATGTGGGGTGATCACTTTTGAGTTTTCTGGAATTTGTGAAAATCTCCTGTGGCAGATGGCATAATTCTTGTCCTTGAGCTAGGTGATTCGATGAGGAGGCCATCACTAGCACGATAATATAAAACACATATTCAACTAATAAAAATTAATTAAATACATAATTAATTGCTTTGCGGCAGATATTGAAATTTACTAACTCCAGCCGGTTTCATTGCAAGTCGTATCCACTTGAAATGCACCTCAAGGATGACACCAGTATCGCGACATTATTTCCCAAAGTGTGGAATGAAATACATGGTAATTTAGGTTACTTATTGTGCTTCAATGCATAAACGAGCATTTTGTTAGAGAGTAAGTGGGAAAAAAGCGCACTTTTACGGTGAATTTGATTCAGCATATCTCAAAACTGATGTCACATTCGAGATTCATTTCAAGTTGATAAGCATTGCAATCTCATCCACTACAATTCTTAAACTGCTGTATTTGTCGTAAAGTAATCAATTAGGAAGTTATTTAGTGACATTGGCTAATTATTTCAATATGTGCTTCCATTTCTCGTGCAAGTAATGTCCGCCTCTTTGAATAATCCTGCTGAAGGACTAGAACTACGTTATCTGGGCCATGGGATTTATAAAAATGACGGTAAACTTAAACATTGTCCCACTGTCACGTGTCACTCGGTCACGTGTTATTTGAACCTGTTCTCAAGACCACCTGAATGGGGCTAGTGGTACCTAAATGAAATTCTGTCAATTTTGACCTGAGAGTTAGGCATGTTACATTAATGCTTTAGCGCCATAAGCATTATCACTATAAACCTTAGTAATAATAAATTAAAAGAAGTTGCTGGCCTCTGCTAGACCTCCTTGGGATCTCACATACAAATCAGCCAGAAAATGCTAACTCTATGCTAATCAATTTTTACGGAGAAAATCGTGTAATGTAAGTTTATTCTGCTTAATCGTTGCCGAAAGCAATACCTTCGTTACACCTAAAATACGTGTATGCTCCAGGGATCAGCTTTTGATCATGTCAACTTTAGTCACTTTAGCCCTCAAAAAGACTAAGTGGTAATAGAATAAAACTGCGCATGAAAGGATATACAATTGAAAGTTATTGACCGAAACAACGCCCATTTCGCTACACATACACATATATGCATTTCATTTGCATGTACACGCTATAACTGGCACATTTTTATCCAATATAACGCCTGTTGGACAAACCAGATGCTTCAGCAAACAATCTTTGTGAAACAGTTCAAACACTAAGAAAAAGTTGCTTTGCGAATTCATATTAGTTCCCGAAACAAACCATAGCTTTGGGACTGTTAAATTAGTTATAATTCTTTGATGCCCAAAGTCATGAAATGTTGGAGGTGATGCATCTATTTTCAACGCTTTTTCTGTGCGGTATGGAAGTGGGGATCCCATTCAATGCAGGCGCTATATTTTTAAATCGACCCAATGTATAGCATAGATAAGGTTAATTGACTGAAATAATTAGAACGTTTTTGTCATCATGCAAATCTTTCATGATATATGAGCTACCATTTGAAACTGTTTTCGCAAGCATTACGCGTTGTCCGTCTATTACTTATGCATTCGAACAGAAAATTTGAACTTATCGCATTTTTTTTGCTCCTTGCTTTCGTCCTTCGAACTGCATGTGTGGTCAGTAGCTTTCGCAATTTCTGTGAACGCAACTGATGCTGGCATAGACAGCCTAATGGGTGAAACTTTTCAAATAAAAACCCAAAATATTTTGAGGCTAACTATGGCTCTCCACATTTATGAGAAAAGTTTGCTGCTGAAGGGAGTGTCTCAAAGCATACCACCAGAAACGCGAAGTCGCTTTACTCGTGAGTGTGACACAATATGCCGGAAACAAAAGCATAAAAAATGCACGCGTTAATTATACTCACCGCCAATACTCTCAGGAATCCAAGTACTGCCGGCTCCTGAATGAGGAAGAGAAGAGTAGAGATGTCACGGTCTTCAATCACACGGGAACTTGAGGGATGCAAGCATTCACATAATTTGCATTACCATAACACAGAACAGAACAATTTTCGGGATACTTAACTAATTTGTATTTGCTTCGTAAGACCCACTGGTGGGTTCTGAAGTACGCGTGCCCTCTTAAGTGATTTTCAGTTCTTGCTTATCTTTTTCGTTCATTTTGGACGAATGGCAAGAATCTTGCACAATGTGGTTTGCTATAAAATGTTTATGCAACAAAGGGCTGTGCCAGAAATTCTCGTTGTATATGAATTGAAAAAGAGATTTCTAACGAAGGAAATTAGTGTTATGCATGTGTTGTGTATGTGTTTAGGCTGTTACGTCTCAACTTGGAAACGCGCGTTCTTTGGGTGTTGCCCCCGAGGTAGCCCCCTTTATCATCGCCATCCAGACGGCGACAGTGCCCGACACCCACCATGACAAGCTGATCCTCACGGAGATGCCACTGATTGATGCGAGGCGCCAACTTCGTGGAATTACTACCAGTGGGAACGGCGAAGATCTCAGTTTCCCAGATGGCCACGCAGTTGCGGCAAATGCGAGGGCGAGGGTGCAACATTAGAGGCGGAGTTCTGTGAACAATACGACCCCTCCGATTGGCCGCACCAAGCTAATCAGATTCACTAGTCGGGTCATCTAGGGATGACGAGGGTTTTATAAGCGGGGACCTTGGGTGCAGTGGAGTGTCCTGACGTGTTCTGATGTGTGCTCAGACTTGTAGTGATCTGAGACATTCAAAGTGTTCCCCCATGGAGTGGGCTTTCATACCTGGAGCCATTGTTAATATGTAGAATAAACCCTTTTTTCTCTAACTCTTACTTCCGGACGTACTCATCCCTGTGACTGGAAGGATCACCGGCCTAAACGCTACCCAGAGTCTCAACAAGGCTATGCCTGCAAATTGTGAGCAATGTGCTTTGGATTTGCAAGTTACATAGATACAAGCGCTAATACTCTGACCGTGAATGTGAATTTATTTTAATGCATAGTAAGAAGGAGTGTAAGGTTTTTTAGACAGATCAATGACGTTTAAATAGAACGTGCGGTAGTATTAGCTTATCAGTCTTGCACACTATTATTTATTCTTGGAGCTATATAAGTACTTATAAAGTACAACGATACATTGTCCCAGTGTATAAAGGTTAACTGTATTTCGTTTTCTGAGGTTGCTATTAAAAATGTTTCATATTTTATGCTTCTAGGATATACATGTTCCGAAGTTGTAAACTTGTATTCGCAAACCTTATTGCCGCGAATTTGGTTTCCTATGCGTTTTCCATGTCATGACAGCGACGAACATTCTATCGGTATGTTCCAAGAGACTTGGAACACAGTGAGTGAATAGAAAAGTGTTAGCATAGCCACCATGAGCAAAAGTCTGCATTAATATTTCTCTGCAATTGCTGATAAATGTAGAGCGAGAATGACTACGGCAGGTGCAGTGCATGGTTGCGTAGTTGCACTCGGACAGTGCGTTCTGCTCCGCATTTGTTTTTGGGTTGTTATTGTTTGTTATTACTAAACCAATTTCAGTCGCAGAAAATATAGTAAGCGTAGACATGGCGTTTGCTTAAACGAGAGAAGTGCGGACCGCACCAGGCACCTATCGACTTCTTAAAGCGTTTCAGTCATGATCGGTATTTGTAAGAGTTGGACCCGCCGTGGTGGCGTAGTGGCTTGGCGTGTTGCGCTGGCCTGTCCAAGGGCGCGGAATTGAATCCCGGCGGTGGCGGTCGCGTTCCGATGGGGGTTAAATGCAAGAATGCAGCTTGGCCGTGCATGGGGCGCACGTTAAAGAACTTTAGATGATCGAAATTATTCAGTAGTCCGCCATTGCGGCGTGCCTCTTCATCATATCGTGGTTGTGGTTCATAAAGTCTAACATTTTTAGCAAGTTTAAGAATTTTGAACTTTGACCTCCGCATATAAATTTGTTCATTTTAAATGTTGCGCTGTGCTGCTGCGCTCTGCTTAACGGGGCCATAGACCACGCCTGACATTAAAGGCATGGATATAGTTCACCGCAACCCGGATTATGCTTGCCACACGAGGCGTGGCCAGCGCGGCTCTGAAGAGGACGCCAACATGTCACTGCTGCTCGTGCTGGTGGTCGCCATGTTTGTTTCACATAAACGCTCGTCAGCTGCGCGCGCTCCGCTGGGGAGAAGAAACCAGCGGAGTGAGTGGCTCGCTCCGTAAACACAATGGCCGCCCCAGACTACCGCACATGAGCAGTGGTGTCTCCGCTCGCCCGCTGGGCCCGCAAACCCTATCAGCTATTTCTCTCTCATATCCTTCCCCGGAAAACCTGCCTGCTTGTGGATCAACGAGCGACGAGCGCCAACGTAACGAGAGGCGGGTTCCCAAAATTAAGAAAAGCTCGCCTATTGTACGCCACTCATCCTTCCGGGAGGCTTCTGCTCAATCGTTGTAGAGTGGAGGATAATCGCAGGCGTACAATGGGGAGCACTCCTGGTTTTCTTTACTGGTATGACAGATGTGAGGCGTAGCTTTCGCGGCACTGGTAGATGTTCGTGACACAAATTACAGAGAAGTACGCGGTGAGAAATAGAGAGGGACCTGGGTGAGGGTAGCGAAATCGAGAGAGAAATTACGGCGGCTGTGCTGTCATTCATCACACACAATAACTTGGCGATTACGGCTTCATTACGGAACATATTTGCCGCTGAATGATTGATGTAGACTTGTAATACTGCCACTATATACGAAAATTTGAAAGTCAAAGTTATTTAGGGAAGCTATAAGTGTTAAATTCCTGATTTATTTTGATCGCAGCGACGTTGGTATTAACATGGCGGCTCTGCAACATAGCTTCTATAAGCTTCGAATTTCAAGAGATTGGTTTGAGCTCCAGGATTTTACGCTTCAGGCTTTTTTGTTTGAGTAAGGGATATTATGATATGTTGCAAGAATACGTGAGATCGCCAAATGTTTGGCATGATCTCAGCGTTGAGTTTCTTTGACCCCACTTGGATGAGGCGTTGGCCACTAAGCACTAAGGTGATTATTTGCACATACGCCGAACACAGCCATACCTACGTCCTATAGGCACCGCCAAACGGTTGAATGCTATGGAAGTAGGACGTGCAATTTGTGTGTTAAAGAAAACTCAGGGTTAATGGTACTTACGTCTACCGGTGTGTTGTCGACGCAAGTGAGACCAGTTGAATTCAAGCACTGTGAAAGGAAGAGAACGCAAAAAGCTGTTATTAAGCTCGCCGTGGTCTTTTAAGTTCGGAAGAGTCGCTGGCGCTTCGAATCTTTGGAAAGTTGTGCTGCTGGGAAGCCCCCCCCTCCCCTCCCCCCCCCCCCAAAAAAAAACAACAACAACAACAACATAATTTCATGTTTGACTAAATAGGAGAGGGTTTAATGGGCGGCGTTGTTCTCGAGGTGCCGTAGCACCAAATAGATAGTTACATTTTATTCTTGATATACTACTGTAGCAGTCGGTTTTCAATAAACTACAGGTTACTTAAGGTAGCCTAATCATTATCCTTCGTCGCTTTGAATGGTGCTCATGCGACATTAAATTTTTTGTCTAGTTAAACTTTGCAACCAACAAAAATTCAAATTTTTGGTCAGCAATTCTTGCCATGGTATGCTTCGCAGTAGCGTCCACTATCCCAGTAATCGTAGCCACTCTGTTCCTACTGTAAAAATCCCGGCCACGGCGGCCGCATTTCAATGGGGCGAAATGCTAAAACACCCGTGTGCTTAGATTTAGGTGCACGTTAAAGAACCGCAGATGGTCCAATTTTCCGGAGTCCCACTCTACAGCCTGCCTCATAATGAGATCGTGGTTTTGGCACGTAAAACCCCATAATTTAAATAATTTAATTCCTACTGTAAAGTTTAGCATTTGGAGACTAAGTAGGCTTAGCGTCATTTTGTTTTGAGAAGCGGTATTTGCACTAAAGGGTCGGCGGCAAAAGCATTTAAATGGCGGAGCTCTGCCAACTAAACGAATATAATTTATATTAACGTGGAAAGGAGGTAGCGTACCGAATTCATCGTAATGCTTCCCCAATGCACGGTTAGAGGAAGGAAAATGCTCACCGTGGCGATTGGGTCGGTGGTATACAAGCTGATAATTATGGGCTCGCTGCACACAGCACCTACATCGAATTGGAGCTCATCACAGGAAAGGTTTACGATTCCACCAGTAAACAGACCGAGGACGCCAGTGATACCTTCGCAGGCTCCCGTCAGCAATGGCAACAACACATCTGTTGGAATGCCGGAAAAGTATGTTCATTATTAGAGGCCGGATCTTTAGGCATTAAAAAAAAGCGCGTTTTAGGCGCCCAAAATAGGCAGGTAAAACAACGTTTTAGCCATCCAACGTCGTAAATATAGGCACAATAAATTTTTACATAAATGCATATAATTTGAAACAAAGACGTGCGCGACCTGCATCTACGACAGGAAAACAAGAAATGTTATTGTTTAAGATGGCACAAAGGCGCCAACAGTTGAACACAGCCGTGCAATTGTCCCATAGAACTGCTGGACTAATGACGATCAAGTGGCTTTATTCAACAAGCACAGTGCTCATATTCATGTTCAATGGCCACTGTACTCGAGCGTTTCATATAGTGAAACAGGCATGAAAAAAAAATACATGAATGCTGGGACTACTGATTAAAAAAAGCGCTACTTTATGTCTGCCTTACGCAATTAAAGTAAGATACACCAAAAACAGACAAATAATAAATGCAAGAGAGACTACGATTTATTAAGAAATTAACATGTTCTTACATTAGGACTTTAGGTACAACTCTGGCAATTTTCTCATATACAATGACATTATCCGAATTGTACAGACAACACGTCCCAACACTGCCAATACACTTTCGCCCATTTGAAGTGCACATGTTTGAATAATTCTTTTTGGATAGCACGCGGAACGTAGTGTAAGAATCACTGTGAATATTGTGGAAACAATAGCAAACTACCACCATCCCCAGATTTTTAGATTCAAAATTTTGCCTCTTGTCACTGAGAATGATCTTGTACGCTGAGAAGAAACGCTGGATGGCGGTGAACACCTTACAAAGTAAATTACAAACAAAACAAAAGCCGCGTGCACATTACATTTTTCTTTCTTCGTTTGCTCTTCACTTTCCCCTGAAGGCCCTCCGCTGTTTCGCATTCGCCAACCGCTCGCGCCATGTCAGCGCGGCGGCGTATATATACTGGCCGGCGCGTCCCATTTCACTGCGGCTAGCGGTCGTTTTTCGGGAGTTGGTTGAACTAGAGGTCTAGGTTGAACCCCATAGAGTTCCGAACAATGTTGCCCGGTAACATGAATAACGATCTCTAACTGTACTCGAAAGCGAAACTTGAGGCTAAATCATGTTCATATAGGCGCCGATTCTTAAAATACGAATTTATAGGTGTTTATAGACATTTAGGCACAAATGACAAAATAGGCATTTATAGGCACTATAAAAACAATATAAAAGCCCTTCTTAACCTCTAATTCATGTTTATGTATCAAAGTGGGGCGATAGGAGTGCAAGGAACAAAAAAGGCATTTGCCTAAAATCCGGTCTCTATTAATTACTCTTGTCACCTTGTTGTCACACGCAGCCATGACCGACAAAACCAGAACGGTGTATGGTACAATATAGAGTGGCTGGCATAAAATGAGTGATAGCCCCTTGGTTGGGTTGGTAACAATGTTCAATCGAGTTGTGTCACAGATATGTAGCGTCTTAAATATGGCGTCGGGTAAACGAAAAAAGAAAAAGAAACGACGATTTGTTGAATGAAAGGGAAGAAAGCTAGTGAATGCTTCTGCGCTAGATAGTAGACGCCACTGTTCTGCTACAGTGTCCAATACGTTTTTTACATATGTATACCATTGTAATGCTTTCACTTTTTTTTAATTATAGAGCGTCATTCAGCAGCAGTTGCCATAGAAACAAAATTGTTTCGTTTTCCTCGTAAAACGTATATGAATTGAACTGAGTACTAATGTTCCGAAACATTCTACTGTAACGGATTAGCATAAGTTGTGCCCGATAAGGGCCACCGAATTAGGAAATTGGGATGCGCGTTTTGTTTTGGGCGTTTGAGTATTCAATTACAGTATCCTAAAGGTGTTAATGCATTGAATGTGTCAACATGATCATCGGCAATGACATAGTGTGCTTTGAGTACAGGCGGAGCACAATAATGGCGCCGAACAGTGTGTATTTAGTTCTGGTGGCTAGTAAACTTGCAGGTGTACGCATGAAAAGAAAAATTACTACGAAACAAAAAAGCAAATATAAAAAGATCTTTAGCTTCGCACGCGATATCGGTGGAGAAAATGCTGTCTGCAGCTACATGCTTGGATATTCCAGGTGGAATAAACGTAACAAATATGACACTCAAGGCAGGTTTGAACAAGCACTGTATTATTTAGCCTGGAAAAATTATGTAACAACTGATCTAGCTACTTTGTGTCGATCACGTTCAGTGTATATGCCCTAATGTCTGCCTCAGCTGCATTTCGTAAAATTAATCTACTGCATGCAGGTGGGACGCTCATATTAATATATAAAAAATCCTATGTGCTTGAGTATAATGGAGTTTATAAAATCCACGAAGAACGGCAAGGGCCGTATGCGGACTGCTTAGTATAATGACGCACCATGGCATAGAATGCGAGCTGCTTTTCTGCCCGCCAATATCACCACATGTCTTGTCGTCGGCTGTGACCACAATTTTTATCTTATGCAAAAAGGTAACAAAGTTTTCGCGCCAGCGCCCTCTAATTTCTGCAAATACTCTGACGTATTAGTTATGAAGAGCTGTTATTTTTTCTCCATGCAACCAGTCACCAGATTTAGCATATTAGTGTGCTTCCTGAAAGAAAGACGTATGCAAAGCAATTCTATGAGATTCTTTGTACACAGTCCTGCTTGAATGCAATAAATGTGCACATGATTGGCAATGTGAATTGTATGAAGCTTACCGAAGTCATTTCTTGCTAGCAGATACTTGAGAAACTCAATGACCAAGTAAATCTGTGACCGTACATTCAGAGTCCCGAGGCCTTGAAATGTGCACTGAAAAGTTCGAGTTGAATGTTTGGTGTTCTTATTAACTTGGCATACTTAACATGAACACATCCAAATAGTTAAGCTTTGCTTGCTGGAGAACAAAAATACGAAACCACCGTCACTCAAGACAAACTGCGGTGTCCTGACTAGGGGGTATTTGATGCGCTCGCTGTTTTCCAAGAAAAGGTTATCATGTCTGTGGCTGTAACTGTGATTTTTTTTGCATATGCACACGTACAAGATTCTATCGCTCTCACGTTCTTAGAATCTGAAAGAAACGATATCACGTAGAAGTGAGTGACACAAATGATCGCTACACTTACAACTGAACCATTACGAGGAAAGCGTGACCTGAAATAAAGCAGAAGACATTTATCTCATTTGTGCTTGGCAGTTCTCCACTGCAGCTAAATATGGTCAGCGATAGCATTTGCCGGTGGAGCCCTTTACGCGCCCTTGTAAACACAGTGTGATCAGTCTACTGACTAATGGCAGCACAGCGGCTTTATCTTTTGTCTTGTGCTACCGCTCTTCTCTCACAGGGTGCAACCTTATTCGTCTCTTTAAAGCGCATGTGCAGTACCTATCTCGTGTCAACAATGTGCCATGGTGCTTCACATTGTCTTTTAACGAAGTACTTGACGTGCATTTGGGACACTGACAAACAGACGAGTAGTGAAATGCATGTGATCACTCAGAATATATTAAAAATTAGAAGCCGAATCAAAACTACAAAACACTCATACAAGTGTGGTCGATCAAGGAATATCACTGGAAAAAGCGTTTCGACAAAGGGACTTGTATTGATGAGGTCTTGACGAACACAAGTGGCCTGGTAAAATCAATGGCTCCAGCGACTGTCCTTGGACGACCGCGATTTTTCCGTTCAACCCTCCAGCTTACTGTTATTTGTCCTGTTTGGGAATATTGTGAGAGTTGTTTACGAAAATGAGTTTTATATCTACTTATGGGAAGCAAGAGAGCTACAAAACTGATAGCTTTATAAGCACAATAACGTGTTTTACGTGTTCGGGGTTGAGTTTGCGAGGCCAAATTAGCACATTGTCACTCCACCGGAGAAGCGCTTGAGTCGCTTCGCGTAAATTTCGGTGATTTTTGAGCAACATTCATTGTCTTTCACACATATTTTTTGGCTATTGTGTCAAAAATTAGTAAGATCTAACTGCACGTCCGCGTACCGGCGCGCGAAGGCTAGCGTCCACGCAATTTCCGTTTTTCCGCGCTTCGTGAGCAATGGTGGTTTGAGCGTAGAAGACGCGCACAAGCGCGCGCCCACTTTTCTCACTGGGTCCTCCTTGGTAGACATCGTTTCGTATTATTGTGAGGCATCCAGAGCACCTCTACGTGCTTGTGCACGTTCCGAAGGACATAAATAAAGTTTTTCCATTCCATTCCATCCAGAGCACGGATATTTCTGTGGCGAAGATATCTGTGCTCGCGCCGCGCTTCGACACGCACGATCTGTGCTGCACCATCTGCGCATGCGTGAGGTGTGTGGGCACGAGCTTTCGTTCCTTGGCACGCGTGTGTGTAGTTTCGCCTTTACTGTTTCACCTGTGTTGGGTTTTATCACCGGTGCAACTTTGCGTTTGTCAGTTCTACGAAGATAGTGTCTAAATGGATGTTGAAATATTTTTTTGAGCAGGATGTACACCTTTGGTGCAATGTCTTAAAATATTGGTATGGTGCGTCGTACATAACAGATAGCTCTTATGATGTACAATGCATTGAAAAAAGACAAAGATACTTGTAAAAGGTTTCACGCACCTCACAGAGAGTGCACTGCCGTTAGATTTTCAATGCTGTATGACAGCCAGGTTACCTGCATTCTGAAATGCCTGACTTGAACGTGTAATGCAGCGTTGCAGCTTGAGGATATTACCGCAGAGTACTTTAAATGCCCGGCATTTTCCACAACTGATGAGGTCCGTAGTTTACAGTTTAGTATGTTAGTGCTGTCTCTCGCGGTAAGTCGGACCATGGAAATGGAGGTGTTGAATTTGTGATTGATTTTTGAAGCAATCGTGAAATATATTTTTTTCCTTTTTCGCAACAATGGAAAAAATTATTGCAGTTACCAACTACAATAGTTCTTAGTTAAAACGCATTGGACCACGCTAGTGTTACACTATTCAGTGGTTTATAATTATAGTATCCACTGAATACACGCGAAGTAACTATGCAGTGAGAAAATAAAAAAAAACATCATAATTGGAAATGGCATTGCAGTTTCAGATGCGATATGAAGACGCAATACCTGTACTTTGTATGATAGCGTCTGTGAGGTGCACTGAAAGGACGGGTTGACGAGAGGAATCCTAACGCACACGAAGAGCTACAGATAGCAATTATTCCCAGCACATTTCACGGATGATTCCAGCAATGCTTGCCTGCATCTAGTGTGGTATGCAGGCGTGACTTCAAGACCATGGAGGGCATCTACGGCATCTCGTGTAATCATAACTGTTTTTTCGGAAATACAACTTCAAATATTAAGACCACTATTTCCACGACACAGTTACTTTTCGGACACCCAGTATACGAAGTGTCTTTGTTTATTGCCAAGGAAAATTAAAATGCACTGTTAAATTATCTTGATGAAATTAGAATGTGGGCCTAGTGTATGAATGCTTTAAGCGCAATAAATTTCTTACCTCTAGAACAGTGCCGAGGAAGACTGCGATGCCATCCTGTATGCATATGGAAGAAGGCAAAAAGATGTCTTTTAGTGCGCGACTTCTCTGTCCGCAAGACAAAGTCAAGGCAAAAGGTTTGGCAAGGAAATATCAAAACACTATCTGTGACAAAGACAGGAGTGATGATTATGAGAATTGTAAGTGGTCATAGCTAACTGAACGAATGTGCACGGATTAGCGTTAAAGCGACGAGCGAGATGAGGGTTACCTAGTGTCTCGTATGCATATGCGTTGTTGAGAACTATTGACTAAGCACTCTGTGACGATACTCTTTTGGGCACTACATGCTGCTCTTGCCTTGCCGGTTTTTGTACCGCGCACATTGAATGCCATGTGGTACGGCTGTCCGTTGTCGAAAAAATTAGGTTTTATCTATAGACACTTCTATTTTGACCCACACTGCATCAAGGGTTTAAGTAAGTGGGATTAGCACTACTTTTTACTGCAACCGAATGCTTGAAACATACGCACGGATTTTAACGGTGACAAGTGCGTGTACAAAGTAGCGGAAAACACAGGAGCAAATAGCGCCAGGAAATAGGTTACAAGTGTGTGATTCATACCTCTGGTACTGTATGTGTTATTGCTGCAGCGAAATCATTGTGTGTTTATAGAAGGTCATCGTGTATTCACATGTATAGTGTTCCACGCCAGCTGTGCTTTTCGAGCAAGAGTGCAACGAAGCCGATAACAGGAAATGCAAAATTTAATTGCGAGGAAAAAAGGAAAAAAGTGCGAGGAAAAGTTTGAAGGAAAAAAGTGCGAGGAAGTGCAAACACTCTTGGGGAAATTTTAACTGGACATATTTGAAATACTCAGTTCGGTAATTTTATTTACAGCGGATGGAAGAAAAGCCATTGTAATAAATTTTAGCGAGTCATTCAAAACCACCACCAGCATTGCATGTGTGCATTGAGTGTTCACGTTTCTGTAACATATATCATATATTACAGCGTAAGCTGTTATGTCCTCATTCCAATAGCCGTTTCGGTTCGCGATGATGCCGTCGCCGGCGTTTGGCGGCGTAACCGCTATCGCCGGAAATGCGAAAAAAAGTGCTCGCTCTCCGCCGGGATCGAGCCCAGGCCCGCTGCGTGGCAGTTGGATACTTTACCACTGAGCCACGCAAGCGCTTGCTATCAGGCAGAAGAAAAATTCCCTTTATAGGCAGGCGCGCAGGCGCAGACGACGACCCGAGCCTCTGCCAGTATGGTGGCACCCTCTAGGTAACGTGCCTGGAACCGCCGCGTGCGACGAGATGCGATTCAGACGAGGTGCGCAATCAACGCTATGCCGATGTTAGATGTGCGCCACGTATTCTGGGTACCTCTTCAGTACACGTTATGGCGTCTCCTCGCAAGCTATGAACCACTGCTGAAGAAGCGAATCCTAGCGCTACGTACGCGGCTACAACCAGACATCATCAGGCTCAGCAGACTGCTGTGCAGAGAGCATTACAAGCCTCAGCTTGCGGTTGACACCGACGCAGGGCGGACAGTTCGTTCTCGTCAGATCGTTCTCGTCAAAATCGAGGCGAAGACACTTTGCCGCGAAGACCTTGTTGTGCGTGGTACCGAAATTGGAGCTACTCTTGCGCCGCTCAACCTGATTACGCTGTGACTGTGCTGCGTGTGCCGCGCAGGCCTCTGACTTTTAAAACTCCTTTAAGTATATTTAGCACGTCGATTTAAAAGCTCCGTAAATTGTATGATGTGTAAGCGGGATATACCTGCATATTTAGCGATGAAACCATCGGATTTAGGTCCTGAACAATGTAGAAGTTTATAGATAAGGGCAATGCTGGTGCTGCAGGATTGTACAAATACTTAAAGGACGAATGGGAATCACTCTTAGCACATACGGCCTTTTTAATGAATGAATAAATTAATGAAAAATATGTCGCAGTTTCACCCGAAAGGCGAAGCATCTATTGCGATAGCAACTTAGTAGAGAGCTATACGGAGTAAGGAGAGTAGGTTTATGAGCTGTGTAAATACCCGCCGTGGTAGCTCTGTTGCTATGGTGTTAGGCTGCTGAGCAAGAGGTCGCGGGATCGAATTCCGGCCACGGGGGCCGCATTTCGATGGGGGCGTAATGCGAAAGCACCCGTGTACTTAGATTTAGGTGCACGTTAAAGAACACCAGGTGGTCCAAATTTGTTGAAGTATTTGCTCTGCAGTTCCTGTATTAGGTCATTCTCCTCCCCAGGATAAGAATGAATGAGTTTCTGCATGTTCTTACTTGTCATTGATTTGGTTTGTTCGGGGTCTATTAGAAGTCATGAGTTCCTGTTCCTGTTAGCTAATTGACCATTGAGCCTGTCACACATTTGGTGCCAGTGTTCTCTGCCTCAATGTTTGCGTGTATTTCTTGATTTCTTTGTCGATTTGAGCTATCTTCCTACGTAAGGTCTTGTTTTTTTTGTGACAACCATCTGTTCTGGATACTTTCCCTAGCCTCCCACAAGTGTATAAGCCGTGAGTCGGGGGATGGGTGATCCTCCTCGATCTCGGCTTCGGTGGTGGCCTTGTTCGCGTCCTCAATAAGGTTGGATGTCCACTCTTCCAAGTTTGTGATTGCGATGTGTTCCCTCTCGTTTCTAATGTCTCTAAAGGTGTCCCATTTAGTATGTCTCACTTTGAATTTTCCTTTCTTGATTTTACTGAGTGGAAATGTGGTGGCTATGATGTAATGATCGCTGCCTGCATTAGTTTCTGTGTTTTCCCACTTGGCGAATTCTATGTTTTTGATGAATGTTAGGTCGGGCGATGTGTTTCGACAGACGCTGCTACCTACTCGGGTGGGGCGTTATGGCTCTGTGAGAGAGTTAAACCAAGCTCTAGAGAGGTTGTCCATAGGCTGGTCCCTTTCTTGTCACAAGACTGATAGCCCCATGCCGAGTGGTGAGCATTGAAGTCACCTACTATAATTAGTGGCGAGCTTCTGTCATGTTTCTGCGCCTTTACAATAAGTCTGGAGGCAACCATGCCCCTGTTTTTTTGGGGGTGATAGGCTCTTAGAATGTATAAGGTTGGGTAAGTTTTCTTTCTTTTGAGGATTTCTACGAAGTTGTAGGACATATCCTCAATCCCGAGTTCTATCGTGTTTTCGGTGAGGTTTCTATGTATCATGAGTGCCGTGGAGGGATTACCGCCCTCCGTCACTTTCGCATTGAAGGTTGTGTAGCCAACAAGTTTGGCGTTTACGCCAGTTTTTTGAAGCGCAATAATATCAGGTTTGAGCGTAGATTGATTAATCCTATATTCGAGATCGCGTCTTTTAGCACGGAACCCTCTGCAGTTCCATTGCCAGATCATAATTTGGTCGCTGGCCATCATGAATGCGTAGGGGTTCCCAAACGTTGTCCGTGTGTTCTGATTGGGCCCCTTGCTGGGGGTCTTTGATCTAAGCTAGTATTATTAGGCACATCACCTCTAACTAGGAGTTGCGATTGTGCAAGAGGGCTTTGTTGTTGTTGCTGTGTCAGTATGCCTATGTTAGTTATCTTGAGCTGATTAATGCCGGACAGCATTTTTTCGATCGCGGCTTCGATTCTGGTGAGGCGAGCCTCAGTAGCTGCCTGAAACTCAGCCTGTTTGGCTTCTAGCTCCTTAAAGCGGGCGTTGATTGCGGTTTCTAGCTTGGCTATTCTGAGTGTCGAGTTTCTTACTTTTTCTCTTTTTTTCCTCTGTAGCAGTTTCTGGCGCTGGGCTCGAAGTTTTGCGCGACGCTTTGACAGTGAAGGGGCTGCTACTGTCGGTCGGACGTGGACGACGACGACGAAGTAGCCAGAGGCGCGCGACAGCTTTGCATCCGTCGCCGCTGCTTGTTCAAACCTTGTATATAGTAATACTTCCTAAATAAACATTACCCCCGTAACAATAAGTTTTTCAGGCCGCACCTAGTCCGCCTGCCTGTCGTATGACATCACAAAAGCGGGGAATCTTACCTCGACGAATTGACGCGTACGCAAGAAAGATACATTGTTATGGCGAACAAAACTGAACATTTTTTAAATATCCGGAGACTGGACCTGTTGCGAAAGGAATAGAAGATGGCTGTCTACTGATCGCTCGGTCGAAGGATACTTGGAGGTGCTGGCGAGTTGATATCTTTGCGTATAATAAAAGTTTTTCGTGGCGCTCTCCGTATTCACGGCATTACGACCTCCTCGTCCCATGCCGCCGCAATCGTCGACAAGGCACAGCAAGTTAAGCAAGGAAAGGCAGATCAATCGGAGACGCTGTACGACTCTCCATACCAGATTATCTATTTACCTGGGCCTTTTTGATTATCCATCCCTTACAGTCCCTGACTGTAAGGGATGGTATGCAATGCCATCCGTTTTGAAGCGCAACAAAAATAACTTATGAAGAAAGAGAGCGTTTGATTTGGCTTTTGAAACGAACTTGCGGGTCAGTGCCCGCGCTTGCGCCGGCGGGAACGAAAAGTTGACGTTATGAGACTTGAATAAAATCAGAATGGTTTAACTTTACGTTACAGCGCCCCCATAAAGCGAGAAAATATGGAGAAGTGTGATAAAATATTCACGTTTATATTTATTACGCTTTTTTTGTCTAGTACCCTGCATGATTAGCAAAAAGGCTATAGCGCAGATGTCCGGCCATTAGGTTTAAGGTAATAAGTTACAAGAGAATTTACGAAGTAGCGTGTCGTATTACAAATATATTCAAAACGTTTTATGAACAGCGGAAATTTTTGCATAGACATTTACTTGTATGTGTAGTTTAGAGCAATACTTTTTTTCTGTATCATGCCTTTCGCAAGGTTTCTTCTGAGTCGTTGGGTGATCTTCTTGTTTACGCGATTTGCACGTTTAACGCAAATCAACTCTATCGAAATATTGTAGAAAAATTGATTCGATCATGTGACTTACGGTGTCAGTGCTGCATAGGTTCCCAGATTCACCTAGACACTAGAACAATACATAGAAGAACGAAGATATAAATAATGATTTCTAAGCAATGCTATGGCTGCATGGTAAAATTTTTAATAACGATTGCTTTGGAATTTCCGAGCGTATGTTGCTATTAGACTATTTTTGAAAATATATATTAAGACGTCTCTGTTGGCACGACGTTTATTCGGCCCGAATACTCGGGAGCGAACCAGCAAAGGCACACACCCGATGATGATGATCACACATAACTAAAGATGAGGATCGAGCAACGTAGAATGATGATTATAATATACAGATGAAGAAGACGTGCGTAATGAACGCCCAAAATATATTGTAAACCGGCTTGTTCGATTTTTTTATTGCCTTCTATTTCAAAAGTAATAATTACATAAGTAGTGGGTAATCAGTAAACGAATTCATATTCAAATCACTCACTTCTGAACACCTATGTCACCAGCTACTAACCTATCCCGAAAGTTCTTTAGTTTGAGAAAAATGAAGTGTCAGTCGCATTTGTACCAAACTATGATAATTATTCTATGCACGTAGCAGATATTTTAATTACTATATTTTGGCTATTGGTAAGCCGGTGTGCTTGCTGTCTCAATAACGACCGTTAGGCGTGTTTACGAGTATCCTTATTAGTGAGTGCAGAAGTTTTCGAGGAAATCAGTGATGTATATAGTGGTATATTCCGGAACATAGTGCGTCGGAAATATTAGCATTTTGAATTAGGGATCCTAGTAAAAGCCTATGTAGCCAAATGGCGACGTAAATTCAAAAGTATTTTTAGCTTACGGGCTTGAGGCTTTGGCCTTTTTATTTTTTTAGACATTACGTGAGAGTTAACTAGCCTATAAAATGTATAAAAATGATTAAACAACAATTTTGAATTCAAATACACATTGACCAATTGTGTTTATCTTTGATGGCGTCTTTCTCATGTCGTCAATAATTAATTCATGAACTCTACGTTACTATTTATCAGTGTCATTGCTGCGCACTTTATGTTATAAAATAAAGTGCACAATAATGTTCTGAAATTGTATTGCACACCCAATAAATAATGAATCCTAGGTCATAGATGTCCTTACTTAACATAAGATGTTTTGTCATATTTGTAGCTCGGCGACATATGCAGAAATTTTGAAGGTAAGGTGCATACGATAAAATCATTTTTTACGACAATTAGTTAATAAGCTGGACGATGCGCCGCCTTCTAGAAATGTTTAAGGACATCTTGAGCAGAAACACCATCAGAAGTAAATCTTAGGGCCTGCGTAGTTTACTTGTAGCCAAACGCCAAACGCATTCATTATTCACTTCCTGACTGTCCGAGTATAACTGAAACCCATGTTTCCACGATCTAATACAGCAAGGAAAATAGAAAATTGTTACTGCTAAAAAGGGGGGGGGGGGGGGCTGGAGTCGCCATCAGCCTAAACAAGTACATATTCCGTATATAAACGTGGCGCTATTGCTATGCAGTATTAAGGACAGCAGTGAGTTTCAATATGGTGGGCGCAAAATAAAACACAAGCAGAGCTAAGGTAAGGGTAAGCAGTGAAGAACCTGCTATGACAGCGCAAATTCACTAATAAAAGAATATAGCTCCACTCATTGCGTACAACTACGATAAGTACAGAACTTTGCAGTGCTTCACGTCAAAATTGCGAATGATGCTTCAGATACATACCTCGCCTATATCCAGAAAGTTTGGAAGGCTGAACTCGGCACATTGTGAGACTGTAAGGTGACAAATGGCAACATTTTATGTTATTATAGCATGGTGGCACAATATAATATTAATCTTAATCTGAGAATGCTGTTAGCACACCCAATGCAGGTATATGTATATATAGTATTGTCCGTTCTATTAGATATAGTTATGTAATGTTTTCGAGTGAAGCGAGATATCTTATAGGGTGTCCCATCTGGGTTAGCCAAGCTGTTCAAAGAAAAAGAAAAGATTGGAAAAGCATGGTGCAAGATACGAATTTAATACCTACGGTGTTTTGTCGTCAGAGGTTTGACGACGCAACACAATAGGTCCTAAAATGGTATCTTGCACGGGGATTTTTATTCTGTTAACAGCTTGGCTAACGTTAGCTGGGACCCATGGTATATAGTGGTCATGCATTCGGTCGCTACTGCTGCGGTGCGCTCCCTGTCCTATGCACGGCACATTACCGAGTACAAAGTGAACTGCTCAACACCATGGAGTTTTCGGCACTGCGACTGAATACTTCTTTGTAGGCGAGGTACGCAAAAGCAGGATAAAATATCCGTACATGGTTTCGCTCTTCGTACACAGAAGCGTATATAAAGACTTTCGGTTAATAAATTACATTTACATTAGTTATTTACAGTGGTTACAGTTTACAGTGTGTCAAGCTGCACCATTACAGTACAACAAAGGCAACCTGTTATTCATCAGGAATGGCATACAGAAGGCAACTTTGTGGGACGCCACGACAACCGAATTATTGTGCTATTGGCAGCCGTCACAGAGTTTCTGGCAGAAGCGTATTGGTATAAGACACGGATATAACTTTACGAGCTGTACAAAACATTATTTCGGTTGGAATGACGCATATGCGTGTTCTCTACTCTAGGCATGTTGCACATACGGAACACTTGACTCAAATTATAAGAATTGATGAATTTCACTGCGAGAGTAGTTAAGAACGCGAAACTGGTTATGCTGTGCTTCACAAGAGAAAAATGCTGCGGAAACCATTTCACGATGAACGTCCAAGTGAATACGGTTAGCAAATAAGCAAAGTATAGCGACACAGCGTATTGCCACCGCAGCGACGCGTCATGCATGAACCGTGCATGTAGCTGGGCACGTCTCTCGCGCTTCCCTCCGGCCACAATGGGTCTTTCAGCGGCGCCACCGCCCAGTCCGCGAATGGCGATAGTGTGAATATACATTCACAGACGATTCAGAGACGGTAAAGGTATAAGACGTGGGTTTGATGTCACCCCAGGGCCGGAGAAATTCCAAATGATTGTTTTCGCCATTAAAAAGCGGCACCTACCATGTGGCCTATACAGTAACCGAAGTTGGCTAGAAAGAGGGCCACTGAAGAGGGACACATACCCAGCAGCACATACTCAGTAGCACTTACCCATTGAGCCATTGCCGCCAAAGAGGTTGATTTAAGAGCGGCGGATACCGCGTGACACATAACCAGTGACCCAGCTTGGCGCCAAGGAAGTTCACTGATTAGCGGCACATGGACTGTGGCACATACCCAGTAGATTGAGTTGCCGTAAATTGGGCTACCTGATGAGCGGCACATATCCAATGACCTAAGACGGTGACGCGGTAGGTTTCAAACGCGGTTTTACCAGCACAGCCGCCCAATGCACTACCCATAATACCACGAAGCTCCCAGCGACCCTAGTTATGGGAAAATGATTACACACACAAATAAATTATTGTGTATGTATATATATATATATATATATATATATATATCATAAGAAGCAAACAAACAATGACACCAAGGACAAAATAGGAGAAATTACTTGTACTTACTAATTCAATTAAAGAAATGATAAAAAATAATGGAAATGAAAATGGATGAAAAAACAAGTGGCCGAAGGTGGGGAATAATCCCACATCTTCGCATTACGCGTGCGCTGCTCTTACCAGTGAGCTACCGGGGCGCCGTTTTCCCATCCACTTTCTGGGGTAGTTATGTTTTGCAACTAGAACTAAACCTGGGAGTGTTAGCCAGCACCACCAATCAGATACCTAGGCGGCGGATGTGGAACATTCTTTCTGCTGCAGGCGTCACGAGTACGTGATCTTTTTGGGTGAAGGCAACGGGTCAATAAACTCACATATGCTACCTATATATATATATATATATATATATATATATAGAGAGAGAGAGAGAGAGAGAGAGAGAGTTAGACAGCCCCCGAAAACTGGGCGACGTATGCTGAGAATGCTAATCGCTTTTAAGAGCTACACTGCAGCTCAGTCAGTGACAATGACGGTCTGCTGCTGAAGATGCAGTATCACAGCACAAGCCGCCACTTTCTACCTCGTGTGTGATGATCCATGGCTCGAGAGGCATCGACGGAAAAGTATGCAGAAGCTTCCCGAATCGCTACGACCAGCAAAGGCGAGGCGGGGAACCAGAGCACAGAG
This sequence comes from Dermacentor silvarum, assembly GCF_013339745.2. Taxonomy (NCBI): domain Eukaryota; kingdom Metazoa; phylum Arthropoda; class Arachnida; order Ixodida; family Ixodidae; genus Dermacentor; species Dermacentor silvarum. Next base: position 78,872,345 of record NC_051158.1, read on the forward strand.
AACACATCCTGAGCTCCCTCATTAATTGTCCCCAAGAAGCACAGCTGGTAATGTACTTTTGGTTTACGTACCCTCACTAGCAATCTATTCCCTTTCCTTCCTTGGCCAAAGGTAACTAACGAGTGGAGGTGAAAGGTAACTCATTCGAAAGACGAAGGCGCTAAACGGTGAGCTAACGAGGAACTTCCCTGCTTAAGAATTCGCGGGGTGTTGTGTGCGCCTACATATATTGTCGATTGTGGAGCCTGCGTATTGATTTTGAAGGCAAAATCAGGCACTACATTTGAGTAGATGAGTAGGTGCTCCATGCAGTAGCCGTTCCTAGCGCGCCTTTCAGCACAACAGTCATTTTCAGCGTTCGTCTCGCAATCGCATCTCCTCGCCGTATATTACAGCTGTTGAAGTTTCACCGTCATGTCTTCGTCACCACTGCAGTGCTGCCGACGCATGTCACGACAAATACCGAAATAGATATTGCTGCTGTAATATGTGTCTGCGTTTGATAATTTCTTATTGCATTGGACAGTTAATACTTACTATTCTATTCGTAGTCGAAAAAAGATGATAGTCACGGACCTCTATCGCATAGGTATGTTTATCACACTTATTCTGCAGTTAGATCGGGCTTTGCGTCGCATAAGAGTTGCTAATATAGGTGACAAAGAATGAGAAAGGTTAACGCTAAAACATGAATGCGAAGTTGAACGTAAAATTATGCGCGAGTCTTACCGTCGGAGCCAGAAACGACACCGGGAACGAGAGGGATCCCTATAAGGAGGAAGACGTACAGAATCATCTCGAATTTGTTGCTTCCTTTCAACGACGGTGTAATTTCTACAACTATGCCAGGCACGCCTCGCTCTGGCGTTTTATGTGTTACCCGATGCATGCCTGATGTACCACGCGTCACACGTGAAACATATAAACATAAAAAAAGTACAAGGACAGGTATTGTATGAAAACATTTTGCGACACTTGTGGCCAACTTCCGTCAGAACATCCGTGCCCTGAAAATGGAAAACAAACCTAATAACATTTCCTGTGCCATATCCACAGACCGCTTTTCTGATACTCATACAAGAGATAATAACCTTGATGCTTGTTTTAATTTCCTATATATGCTTTGTATATTAGCGTGCCGTTCATCAGCTCGCTAATATACAAAGCTGTTCATACAAATGACGTTCATCGATGTCCTCCAAAACGTTCGATTGATGCAGCGATATATGTGCTACTTTTTATCACCGGCGTGCATAGAAGTAAAATGTAATTGTAGCGTGGTTTTTACACACACTTCCTGGAAAGTTGCTTCCGGAATGTATCATGGGGAATTGATGACATTATTGTCTCGGTTTTATTTTAATTGGCTGAGTTCATGCATGACCTTTAGGTACTGCCTTTTTTTCTTCTCGTATGGCTTGCCACGGGGCATTATTATAAATAAAATTATAAATAAGCATGCAGGCATGTTTTATGGAGATACTGCGACAGTGACTTGGGAAATGCATTGCCCTTGAGCTATCGCTCATTTGATAGGTGGACCTGTTCTAAACTTAATTTTACTGAGGGTATGTTGGTGGATCTTCTTTGTACTAGGGCACGTCCGAAGTAAATGACGGACATACGCTGCTGACGCAGAGGTGGAGACCTTTGGACTTGAACATGGTCTCTTGATTGAAGACGCCAGGTGCATGTAACTGCTCGTACAAGGGCTGTTCGGATCGGAAGTCTACGTAGACAGACTTCGTCCACACGAGAAGCATTGTGGGGAAGAGAGCACACACGCGGATGGGTAAAGCTACGTATGTCCCAGTGGATCAAATATTTTCAGATAATGAGAAAAAAGCGGGGGTCAGCGGGAATTAAATTATGAGTGATTGCAGGTCTTTCCCGTGGCATGTATTACTTGAGGTTGTGGGTAATACGGGTACAATAAAATGGGTGAGCCGCCAAGCCTATGGTGCATGCATGCATGGGCGCCTGTTACTATTGAGCACTGCATGAGTGCAAGTAAAGCTTCTAGACATTAGATATCATACCGGTACACGTTATTATAGTGCGCTTGTGGAATTGACTACACAGGCACGCCGGACAAAATGTGCTATAACCCGCGATCGCAAGTGGCCCTGTCATATGTAAGTGCCACGAGGTGCCGCTAGAAGACCGGAGCGGCCACCCAAGCTCCGGAAAGAAGTGAAGGGGTGCACGAACACGGCAGCACGAGGCGCGATCTCCGAGCAGTGTTCGAACCAGGCGGGCAGCCGTTCCGAGCTCCTGGGGTGAACGAGGCGAGAGGCCCTGCCAGGCGAGACGTCCGTGGCAAGGTGCGGAGGATCGTGGAGCCGAGCGTGGACGAGGGCGTCCGAGGAACCAGGGCTATTGCTGCCAGTGCTCGAGACGCTGGCTGACCCGAGGGCCGCCGGTCCCTGAGCTGCCGCACCTGAGCTATGCCCAGCAGCGTTCGTCTGGCACAGATGTTGTGTGCTAGACGCGGTCCTCACGCGTGACCGCCGCAAGTGGGTTGCGAGCGGCGTACGAGCTGGGCACCGAGGCCATGATGGACGTGCGACTGTAGCACGTCGCTCGCGAGCGGCGCGTGCGAGCCGGACACCGAGGCCGTACTGCTGGACAAAGCGTTCCCGGGCTGCTGCCGTGGCTGTTCCTGAGCGTGCTTAGCCCGAGAACCATGCTGGAAGGCCCTGAACGCGTCGTCGGCGCAGCCGGCTCGAGCACGGGTGCTGTGACGACAGAACCGTGAGCCTCGCAACACGGGACTGTCTCAGCCCGTTTATCCTCGTGTGCTGTGTTTGGACGTACTCTCTGCAGTTACGCAGCCATGAACTTTCTGTATATATATATATATATATATATATATATATATATACCTTTAAGCTACTTTTTGATTTTGATAAATGCTCCCAAACGACTCTTCCTTCCGCATCACTGCGCACTAGCGAAAGTGCCGAAGAGTCCTAAATTCTACAATTTCTGGCGTCCGCGACAAGGACTAAACTCGATTTCCATCATTAAGAGCCGCACTTCGCTTGTGTGCAGTGGTCGCAAATGTACTGGCAGAAGTTCATTCCGATAGGCAAGCAGCTTGGCCTGTCAGGTAAAGAACTACAAGAGTGGATTGGCGAGTAGCATAACAGAGAGCGCGACAAATGAGCCGAGGACAGGGAAGCAGCGTGAGTCGCCCATGAACAGGAGATCGCTCGACTGACGGCGAAACGAACTCTGCTGGAGATTAGATGTCCTCTTGCAGAGCACGCGGCTGGGATGGTCGAAACAGGGAAGCCAGCGGTGAAGCATTTAGAAGTCCTCACAAGCTTATTCCTCCCTACAACGAGGGCCGCGACGAACTCGACGCGTACATACATCGCTTCGAGCGGGTAGCCACCATCCAAGGATGGCCAAGCGACAAGTGGGCGCTATCATTAAGCTTGTGTTTGTCAGGCGAAGCCTTGAGCGTGGTCGGACGCATGGCTGCAGAGGATGCCACAGACTACCAAAAGCTGAAGCCAATTTTATTGCAAAGGTTACGGTATAGTGAAGAAGGATACCGCCAAAAGTTTCGCGGGGCTAAGCCAGAGAATTCCGAGACAGGGCGGCAGTTTGCTGGTCGACTGCTCGGCTACTTTGATCATTGGCAGCAGATGGCGAAAGCAGAGCAAACGTACGTGGCATTACGAGATAAGATTGTATCGGAACAGTTTTTGTTACGCTGCGGTGAGAGGCTCGGCTTCTTCCTGAAAGAGCGAGGATGCCGCGACCTCGACAAGCTAGCCGAAGCCGCTCACCATTATTTGGAAGCGCAATGCCTGTCAAATCTAGCCAGAGGAAAAGAAGAAAGAGAAACTAGTAAAGCAGCCTTGCAGAGCAAGAACTGTGAAAGAGAGGCCGGAAAAGGAAAAGTTTGGTGCTTTCTGTGTGGCAAGCAAGGACACTGTGCTGCAGATTGTTGGACGCGGTCATAAGGACCGAACTCCTCGTCTTGCTGGAAATTCAGGAAACATGGACATAAAGCTGACGAGTTTCCCAACATAAAGAGCCGAAACAAGGAGGCGTCAAGTGCTATTGCTAACTGCGACCAGTTGCCTGCTGCCCGGAATGAAGAAAATCGGGCTTCTGCCGATAAATCCGAAGTATAAACAAGGCCACCTTTAAAAACGGATGGAGAAGACATCTGTCTTGGTCTTATGACGCAAGATATGCCGACAGCAACTAGATATCTCGATGGACAGCCTGTGACGGTGCTAAGAGATTCTGGATGCAATACTGTGGTCGTCAGGCGTTCGCTGGTACCGGAAAAGAATTTCACCGGTATCATGCGTACCGTTTACCTTCTGGACGGTTCACTTAAACAGCTTCCAGAGGCAAAGGTCTACGTAGACTCTCCTTTCTTCTGAGGAACGACACTGGCACTCTGCATGGAAAAGCCACTCTATGATCTTGTTCTTGGGAACATCGACGAGGTGCTCTACCCTAGTGGTTTAACACGTCACATTACCCGTCGGATGGTGCAAAACTACACGAATGGGCACCCGCAGAGGAGCCTGTTCGACACCAAAGCGTGTCCCAAGATAGAGACCTTGAGCGCAGCGACAACAAGGGGAACCAAGGAAACGAAGCTCTGTTGCTGCATCGAACACACTAGATGTAAGCCCACCAGTTCTTGACGAGTTGCAGCGAGCAGACCATACCTTGCAAGGTTCTTTGTCATCAATCGGGAAGACAACGAAGAAACGGTCAGCAAGCACAGAATTCGTTTTGATCAATGGCATACTTTACCGACACTACAGATCGCTGTCGAGGAAGGAAGTTGACCAACTGGTTGTTCCTCAAAGCCTTCGCCAGTTCGTCCTTACGATGGCGCATGAGGGAGTTTTGGCAGGCCACGAAGGTATTAAACGCACCACTGACAGGATACTCGAAGAATTCTATTGGCCAGGCGTTCAGACTGAGGTGACGCGATTTCTTCGCTCATGTGACATCTGTCAGCATACTTTGCCGAAGGACCTAGCTGGACGTGTCCCCCTAGGGAACATGCCGGTGATTGACACGTCGTTCCAACGTGTGGTGATTGATATAATCGGGCCACTGTCGCCGACATCGGCAAAAGGAAACCGACATATCCTAACAATGGTGGACTGCGCCACACGCTATCCTGACGCCGTTGCATTACCAAGCATTGAGACGGAGAGGATAGCAGAAGCGTTGGTGGAAATCTTCTCGCGTGTGGGAATTCCACGGGAAATCGTGAGCGACCGAGGTCGAGCCTTCACTGCAAGTTTAATGCAAGAACTAAGCAGGCTACTATCCTTCCGACATTTGCGAACCACCCCATACCACCCTATGGCGAATGGGCTTGTTGAGCGCTTTAATGGCAGTTAAGGCAAATAATACGGCGCATGTGCCAGGAAAATCTAAAGAATTGGGACAGATACTTGGCGCCATTATTATTTTCTTATAGAGAGGTGCATCAGTCCAGTCTGGGTTTTTCCCCTTTCGACCTACTGTATGGTCGATACATTAGAGGACCAATGGCCATACTAAAGGAATTATAGACACGAGCAACTTCTGATGAAGAAACCAAGACTACATATGGTTATGTTAAGGAGCTTAGCGAACGTTTACAGGAAACGTGCAGAATTGCTCTCGAGGAGCTGCAGAAAGCCAAGCTGACACAAAAGAAGTACTACGATGGCAAAGCAAAGCCACGTCAGCTCTGCGCCGGAGACAAGGTGTTGTTACTGTTACCTTCCGATAATAACAAACTAATTGTAACCTGGAAAGGCCCCTTCACTGTATTGGAAAAGCGTAGTGAAGTCGACTATGTTGTTGATCTGCGCACCCGCACCAGCCTGTTCCAGATGCACCTCCTGAAAAAGTATCAGGAGAGACCACTTTCGACGGACCCCGCGGGACGCGCGGCTGTCACGTTGCAGACGGAAGAAGTGGAAGAGGACCCGGAACTACCTTTCCTCTCATTTAACCAGCGCGAGACCTACCGTGACGTCAGAGTCGCTGACACCTTGGATATTAACCAGAAGGCGCGGGTCGAACAAATTCTGTCGAACTACCAAGACATTTTTTCGGACGTTCCGGGCAAGACGAACTTGGTTGCGTGCAAGCTCACGACAATATCTACAGAGCCGGTGAATGAGCGCCAATACCCGATACCGTTTGCTGTGGAACAGGCAGTAGAGGAAGAAGTGCAGCAGATGCTGGCGCAGGGAATTATTGAACCATCGGACTCACCCTACCACTCGCCAGTTGTCGTGGTTAAAATAGAAAGACGCCAGTATGCGTCTCTGTATTGATTTACCACAGTTAAACAAAGTAGCCGTGAGGGACCATTAACCTATTCCACGAGTTGACATGATGTTCGCAAACTTGGGGAATGCTCACTATTTCTCCAAGTTTGATTTTACCAAAGGGTACTGGCAGGTACCAATGCATCAGGACTCGAAACATATGACAGCTTTTCAATCAATGTCAGGCCTGTACCAATTCCGCTTCATGCCTTTCGGCATTAAAAAAGCGCCAGCGGTGTTCACTAGGCTCATGAGAAGGTTGTGGCTGGTATCACTCACGTACATCATTACTTTGATGATGTGCTTATAGCCACAGACACCTGGGAGACGCACGTAAACACATTGGAATGTTTCTTGCGGCAAATACAGCGTGGACACCTCACAATCAAGCCATCCAAGAGTGAAGTTGGTTCATCTTCGGTGAAGTTCTTGGGCCATATCGTGGGACATGGGCTGTTGCGACCGCAACCGGAAGGCCCTTAAAAAGATGCAAATGGCAAAAAGTCCGCAAACAAAGAAACAGGTCCGTTCCTTTCTGGGCCTTACAGGTTACTACCGCGACTTCGTACGCAACTATTCCAAGGTGTCTCATTCCTTGACAGAGCTCACTCGAAAACGCGCGCCAATCAAGGCAATATAGGAGCAACGTCACCAAGTGGCTTTTGGCGAACTTCGACGATTGTTGTCAACCAATCCGACCTTAAAGTCTCCTGACCTCGAGAAGACATTTATTCTCCACACAGACGCATCGTCCACCAGTGTGGGAGCTGTACTCATGCAGTGTCATGCTGGCGTTCTTCATCCTGTCGCCTACACAAGCAGGAAGCTCCTTCCGCGGGAGGCACGCTACTCTGCCGTCGAGCGAGAGGGCCTTGCTCTCGTGTGGGCAGTTCAGAAATTCCACGTCTATCTCTTCGGGAAACAGATTGTACTTCAGAGCGATCACCAACCGCTCGCCTACATTAACTCGGCCAAGCACACGAACAGCCGAATACTCCACTGGAGTCTGATACTAATGGAGTACGACTTCACGGTGGAATATATATAGGGCAGCGAAAATGTAGGCACTGACTATATGAGCAGAGTGTAAACTTACAGCGTCAGGTGCGCCTACTGCATTTATTGCGTCTGTGACCACCTCATGAACTACTTATGTGCGTGTGGAAAAACTCCTACATGTGAACACATTGTGCCTTACGGACTGCGAACTCTACCCTGCACGTGCTTTGAAAAGTTGTTTAAAAGAAACAACTGTCTAAAATGTCATATGTAAGTGCCGCGAGGTGCCACTAGAAGATCGGAGCGGCCACCCAAGCTCCGGGAGAAAGAAGTGAACGGGTGCACGAGCACGGCAGCACGAGGCGCGATCTCCGAGAAGTGTTCGTACCAGTTGGGTAGCAGTTCCGAGCTCCTGGGGTGAACGAGGCGAGAGGCCCTGCCAGGCGAGACGTCCGTGGCGAGGTGCGGAGGATCGTGGAGCCGAGCGTGGACGAGGGCGTCCGAGGAACCAGGGCTCCTGCTGCCAGTGCTCGAGACGCTGGCTGACCCGAGGGCCGCCGCTCCCTGAGCTGCCGCACCTGAGCTGTGCCCAGCAGCGTTCGTCTGGCACATATGTTGTGTGCTAGACGCGGTTCTCACGCGTGACCGCCGCACGTGGGTTGCGAGCGTTGTACGAGCTGGGCACGGAGGCCCTGCTGGACGTGCGACTGTAGCACGTCGGTCGCGAGCGGCGCGTACGAGCCGGACGCCGAGGTCGTGCTGCTGGACAAAACGTTCCCTGGCTGCTGCCGTTGCTACTCCTGAGCGTGCCGAGCCCGAGAACCTTGCTGGAAGGGCCCTGAACGCGTCGTCGTCGCAGTCGGCTCGAGCACGGGTGCTGTGACGACAGAACCGTGAGCCTCGCAACACGGGACACGGTCTCAGCCCGTTTATCCTCGTGTGCCGTGTTTGGACGTACTCTCTGCAGTTACGCAGCCATTAACTCTCTGTATATATATATATATATATATATATATATATATATATATATATATATATATACTTTGAAGGTTCTTTTTGATTTTGATAAATGCTCCCAAACCACTCTTTCTTCCGCATCACTGTGCACTAGCGAAAGTGCCGAAAAGTCTTAAACACTACTGGCCCCTTCCGACACTTGACACGCTTCACCGCATAACACTGCTGTACGACGGAGAAGCTAACTGAGTGCGCTTCAGTGTGATGTTATCACACGTTTCTCGTCGAGACAACGATAACCCATCAAACCGGGCCCGTGCGATCGGGAGGGTGTGTAAGCAATCGGGAGTCTCCCGAAGAATTAGGGAGAGTTGGCAAGCATGTAAACTCAACCTGGGCGACATGATCGGTGCGATAGCCGCCCGGCGAGGCCTAACAAATCAAGCCTGAGAAAGGTTCGTCCAAGACACTGAGTAAATATGGGAACAAAAATGTGTGTTCATAGTTGCAAACGAATCACGAGGGTTCACTTAGTAAGCCGTAACAATAGAATATTTACCAGGGATGTTTACGCAGCGTTCTCGCGAGCTTACTTCAGGTTACGACCGCCGGTAATGAATATTCAACAAGACACTTCGAAAAAGAGACCCAATAATCGCGCCACATAGCGAAGTGAAGAAAAACAGAAAACACGGTTCTGAAATACTTCGGTAGATGGCAGCACTAGTAACAGTGGCGCCAATTCAAACCGTTTATTGGTTATAGGCATTTGAATCAAGGTAAAAAAGCGATACATATTTGTACCCCTGTCCCACAAAGGGTTAATATCGCCCGCTTAACGTGGTCTTACGGCTTACAGCTGCAACATAAATATTGAAATATAGCAGTCAAGAAATACGTCTTGAAGAACAAAATCAGGAATGATTAAAGGCGCAGATATGGGACATGTTACTTGTTTGAAACTCTAGCTAAAAGGAAATAGCTGCCACCAAGGCCGAAGCTAGACTTATGCAATGCTCTTGTCGTCAGAAGCGAATGCAATCTATATCAGTGCTCACCTTGCGAAATGTCACTTTAGGCCTACAAGTTTTTGCATCGAGAAGTGTTCTCTGAAAAAGAGGTGATTTATCGCTCAATTTTTGACACATCCGTAAGCTGAGAGAACGCGCGACAGCTCACGTGATCATTTGTTTCGTACGAGCGCTCCGCGTAACTCAGACATTTGGTCAGATTTGGCGCAAGGTGAAAGCAGTCACCTCGAAAAGCGCTGCCCTATTTCCATACAAAAAGTGGGGGTCACCCACGCTGTATACGAAAATTTTGGTTAGGGGCGAATGCTCACCCAAATCCACGGAAGCAGTTTGCGTTCAGCGCGCGCGCAGTAGCACGACGCTATTGGCCAGGGACACTCGTAAAACTGGCAGGGCATTCACAGTACTAGCTGAAGAACCACCCTCCTCCGAGCTCGCGCGCCGTGAACCAACACTTCTAGGGGGCTGGTATGGTCGTTTGGGCAAGGCCTCCTTGTGAGATTCTGAAACAGTTTGTTTTAACCCTGGAAGCCATGGGAAATTGAAAACATTGCTACAATTTTATATAGTGCCGTAATGTAAGTGATTTCAAATTCACGATTGCAAGCGGTCACTTTGAAATTACGGTAGGTCGCAGAAACCTTCGATTCTGCTAGTCGGATTTCACGCGTTTCGAAATATGAGACTTCGAAATATTTTGGTTCAGAGAAAAGAACCGCAGTCATTTGCAGAAATTAGAGCAAGGGCACAGCCTTCGAAACGAGGGAGGCACAGGAAGTCGCGTATTGTCAGCAGCCCATGACACAACGGCGCGCTCGATAGCTCAGCCTGCAACTTGTCAGCAAGTTTTCCTGGAGCGATAAAATTAAGGGGATCCGAAGGGCTCAAATTTCGTTTATTACAACCATATAAAGTTAACCGGCAACGAAGCCTAAAAGAGCACATGGAGAAGTTATTGTTAGTTTTGAATTAAAATGCGGATGTTGTATAAGAAATAGGGAAGTGAAAGTGTAGAAAGAGACAACTCGTCGGGGGTATAAGCAGAAGCCACACCTGTTGCGTCACTCTTGTGGTGCTTTACGATTAAGGTACCATGGCGGCTGTCATCGCGCGAACTTTCTTTGGCATTTGTACATCTGTACAACATTAACCCTGGGAGTGTTAGCCAGCTTCAGTCACTAACAAGGCAGCGACGGGCAACATTTTTGCAGCCGCGGACGTCGCGTCATATTTCAGTATGTCACATAGTACACTTGCATTCAGATATGTTTTGTGGGTCTCTGTGCATATCTAAGCACCATTTTTTCTCCACAAGAATCAGAAATTGCCTTCGTGCTTGTTGCATCACTGCTTAGGCACCGCCCAGTTTGCATCCGTGGGATCTGGTATTAGCATTTTGGTGTGGCTTGTCCACGTTGTAGTGATGATATGATGATAATATGCAGGATATCAAAATTCCGACTTGTGTGGTAATAAGCATAAAGTTTGCTGGAGTTTTCACGTTGCAAAAGATGACAATAAATACATCGCGTTCGCTCGTACAATATTTCTTTAACCGCTCAGTAACGGTTGACTTGACACAGATATATGTTCAAAGTGCATAATTTATTTATGTTTAATGGTATTGGTTCTCAGTTTCATCAATTCAACCAGTGGTTTAGAGGAAGCACAACCATAGTTTGTAAGCCTGTTGCATGTCGGTACGTCACGACCCATTTGTATTCATTGAAATGACAGATATATCTGTAAGCAAATGGCGTCAGCGAAGCCGGCTTCCAAAGAAATTGAAGTCCGGGGCCAAGACTTAAGATTTTAGCCTTCTATAAAAAAATTAGAGATAGAGACAGATCAAACTATTATTTCCAAACGAATCGCAGTCCGAGCTTTCATGGTCTATGTCAAGCTAAGTCTCCGATAGTGGTGGTGGTGCTACATGTCTGCACTTATAGACGTACTTTATGTGGGCCACCAGCAGTAAGTCACACGGAGGGCCATGCGGCCTTAATTATAAAACAATCGGAAGAACCCATCTCAGTATGACTGGCGACGGTAATGCGCTTAGCATTGATTCATTATATCGACACAACGTATTAATTGCTACTATCGAAACAAGTTATCTATGAGGCGTGTAGAGCAGCGGCACTCCGCTTCGGATGGATGCTAGGAGCGTCCCCTTTCGAACGGGTGGTGGGTTGCGCCACCAATCTCGTTTTTATAGTGCCTAATGTCCTACGTTTCATAAACAAACAAAAACCACAGAATTTTCATTGCGAAACTGTCTGAACCCCTTGCACGTCCTTCGTCGTTTGCCTACTTTTCTTCCACCAATATTCCAATCGCCTCTTACTAATCTCTATTGTGGACATGTTTACTTGCCCCCTGCTCTCACTGAACCCGAGGGCTTCATGGAGGCCAGATGAGCCTAAATGGACCGCTGGACAGATATCTTCACATTCCAATAGAACATGCTCCATTATTTCCCTAGCTTTACCGCAGCAAGCACATGCTTCATCTTCTTTATTGTACGTTGCTTTTATAAGTGTGCGTACTAAGGCGTCCTAATCTCGCTTCGAAAAGTAAAGAGCTTTCCTTTGAGTTATCGTAATTTATTATTTACCTGATTTAATTTTTTCCTCTTGAGTAGTTACTTATAAACGGTTTCTTCCCCATTTTTCTGACAATTCCTGAAATACACAAAAATCTAGTCAGCCTGTTCCGGCACTATTTCAATTGGCCCATCCCATCTATTTGAAAAATTTGAAGGTTATATTGAAGTATTCACGGACGCATCTATACACAGCGACGCGCAAGGCGCTTCTGCAGCTTTCTTCTGCCCTTCGACTGGCATCAGACGGGTATTTAGAATACTACATCCGACCTCATCAACAACTGCAGAACTAGCAGCGATTGATGTTGCTCTGAAATACGTACACGAAGAATTAAACGCCTTGAAGGTCGTGATTCTTACAGACTCTCGTGTTGCCCTCAGCAGACTTAGACAAGATGCCGATAGCCCATTGTGGTGCAGTACCCAAGAAACTTCCAGCAAAATTACTTCCTGTGGAGTGTCCCTCATTGCCCAGTGGGTACCCTCGCACCTGGGCATCGCTGGAAATGAAGAGGCTGATCGCCTCGCTTCAAGCTGTGCCCACCATGAATGTGACTGCCCTGCAATTTCGTGCACGTTTGAAAATGCCCGTCTCCTGATATGCCGACACCTCCAAAAGCAGCACCCAGACCGGCGTGTTGCAGACGGATCGTTCCCTCCCCGCGTTCGTGGTCGAGGCTTGCCCCGTCGTGATAAACCACTGTTAAGGGTTGGGTCTGTGTTGGTGCGCGAACGCCTATACCGACAAGGACGTGTGGACAGCCCGTCGTGTACGTTTTGTGGCTCCTGTGAGACACTTGAACATCTGGTTTTAGAGTGTCCCGCATTCGTTGCGCAGCGCGCATTACTAATTAAGGAGTATAGACTTATGGGGCTGCAATGTGCGACCCTTGACGATTGCCTTTTTCCAAGGGGGAGCGCTGCAAGACGTGACCAGGCCCATCGAGCCATGCTAAGTTTTCTGAAGGACACTGACTTCGCCTCCCGTTTATAGACATTATTTGTATTTTTGTTTTGTTTTTGTTTTGTTCTGTCTGTGTCTTCTTCACTTCTTAATTTCCTCTTTTCTTTTCTCATATTTTCATTTCCTCTATTCCCTCCTCCTATAGGAGTAGGCAGGCGTTGTGCCCCTGTTGGTGGCAGTTGTCTGCTTGCTCCCTGCTTAATCCCTTTGTGTCCTTGTGTGTATATGTGTACAAATCAAATAATAATAATAATAATAATAATAATAATAATAATAATAATAATAATAATAATAATAATAATAATAATAATAATAATAATAATTCCATTGCCGCCACCCATGAAATTTCATCGCACTTTTTGACTTTGCGCATGACATTCTTTGTTACCACGTTATTATTGTGATAGCAATTATATGGACACTCCAAACGGATTTCTGCCGCCGGCGTCGCCGTCACCGGAAGGTTCCGTATAGAGTCCAACGGCGATGAAATCATCGCCGCGCGCCATATGCTGTACGTGCGAGTGAAAGCGCGCGAGGGACGCGCGCTTTCACGGGGAGCGAACGCACGGCGGAGAGCAAACGCAACTTCTTCCGTCGCGCCAAAGGCCGTGGGGGAAGGGAGGGAGGGAGGGGAGGTGACGTTCAGCTGCTGCACCAAATGCGTATTTATTTAAAAACGTTGCGAGGCAAGAAGGTGGTAAAGACTTCCGACGCTGCTCGACGAGTGTCCCATTCTGATCTCGTCGAAACCCTCCCAGAGGCACCGGCAACCAGCACCCAATTGCTACCAGCACCGCGCGCGTTCGGCGAAGACGCGAGTAAAACGCCGACGGCGTCGACAACAGTTCTGCGCGTTGCTGGTGCTGCTGCAAGTCCGAGCTTACACAGCTGATAAAACTACTATGCTTACTCCGTATCGCTCTTTACCAACTTGCTATCGCAATTGATGCTTCGCCTTTCGGGTTAAACTGCGACATTTTTTTGCTATACCAGTGGCGTACTTGCTGGTAAGCTTCGAAGTTCTTTTCCTCCACTGCGAATCAATGTTGTTCCTGTAAAAATATATGAACACTCTTGCACCCAATTTACTTTCTTTCATATTCCCCAGTCGTTGTTTATAATCAATTTTACTCTGCGCTTCCATCACTTCAAAACTTGTCCCGCCCATGTCACCCTGCACAGCTTCATTTGTGGTCTTCCCGTGAGTGCCCAGTGCGAGGCGTCCCACTGACCTTTGGTTGCCATCTAGTCGTGATTGTACCCCTGACTTAAAGCAAACAACCGCATTTCCAAATGTTGTTTCCGGGAAGCATTAAACCTTTCCACATATCCCGGAGCACCTCCTACTTACGTATCCCCATAGCGCTCTGTGTTTCATTATAGCCGCGTTTCTCTTCCCCTCTGCTGTTTATGTTCTTTCCTGTGTTTTCATCTATCTATTAGCTTCATTTACCCATATACCAAGTTATTTATATTCTTTAATCCGAGGTATTTCCTGGCCCTGTACTGACAATGTCTGTTCATTGTTTTCACTAAATACCATAAGACCTGATATTACTGCTAAATTTCAGACCTAAATTCTCGCGTTCCTGCTCACAGATAATAACCAGAGTTGCATATCAATTTGGTTGTTAGCTAGGAGCACAATGTCGTCCGCACAAAATAAACCTGGAAGCTGCTGCTCTACTTTGTACCCGCCTGTTTGTATGAGATAATATGAGATATGAGATATTGCTTCCTTCTAGCGCCCTTTCCATCCTTACCATGTACATAATAAACAGCAGCCGGGATAGAGGGCACCCCTGTCTCCATCCCTTGTTGAAATTACCTTACTCCGCGCTCCTCATACCTTCCAATTAAACGCAAACTGTATTTTCTAGGTAAATCTATCCCAAAATCTGTATACAGTCGTTGCCTACGCCTTCCCCTGCCAGAATATCCCACAATATTGTTACAAGCCATTCCCGTGCATTGGAGAAGGCGCCAGCAGATCGAAGAAGCGCTCGTGTGGTTGTTGTTAGGCCATCTCGGATTCGCTTTGTATATATTCCGTCAATACATTTTCCCATTTCTTGGGCATACTCTTATCCCCGTCACATTTTTCGTGGAGTTACGGGGTACTAGCTCGACACAGCGGAGCAGCCGACACCTGGCTCTTTTCACAATGACCGAAGAGATGATTCCCACCGCAACTGTGGCAACGTCAACGGTTGTCGTTGCACAGCCCAGAGATCCAGGCACGTTTTGTGGGACTGATGATATCGACGTTGAAGAGTGGTTGGCGATCTATGAGCGTGCAAGTAAGAACAATCGATGGGATGATACGGTCGTGTTGGCCAACATCCGATTTTACCTGCAAGGGACCGCAATCATACCTGTAAAGGAAAGATGCGTGCTCTAATCGGCAAGTGTCTTGGTCGAAAAATTGTGGCGAAAAGGGAGCTAGCGTTACGTGCCCAAACATCGACGGATACCTACCTGTCTTACATGCAGGATGTGCTAGCCCTTTGCCGCAAAGCGGATGGCGGTATGGCCGAGTCGGAAAAAGTGGGAGACGTCCTAAAAGGGATAGTATAAGATGCGTTCCATCTGCTAACCTGCAAGGACTGTGACACAGTACATACCATCATTAAGGAGTGCAAATGTTTTCAAAAGGCTAAGAGTAGACGCATTGCCCTTCAGATTGCTGTGTTTTCCCACACGGCAGCAGCATCGTCGTGCGAAGACGTATCTGCACCACAGCTGCCGCTAACCGCGGAACACCTGACGAGTGAGTGTGAGAGTACAACTTTATTAGTGTACAGTGCCGGCGCAGAGGTTGCCCCGCGCTACCCGGCTACTCCTATGAAAGCGTGGATATTAAAGCGTCTATGAAAGCGTGGATTTGTATGCGCGTTTTTGTTGACTCTTTGGCGCATTCCAGAAGTTTGTGCGTGCGGCGTATGTGTGCGGATTGCGTGATGACTCATGAGTTTGCTGCGTTTTCTGTGCCCTTTGCCTCGCTGTGACATCTTTGGTAGTTTCCAACTTGTTGCTCGCTCTTTATGGGCTACTCATTGCCTGGAAGATCACCATGATCGCCTCCGACTCAGCCACATCGAAGGTGAGTGAGTTTTTCGGATTCCTCTTGCTCGTTCATTGCGACGCTATCAGCCGAAGTGCGTACAGCGCCCGTGCGTGTCTTCCACGCGCCTCTGTGCTCGTTTTCATTACTAGTACTATCCTTCCGTTGCGAGAATTGGTTGTGCAGCACTATATTTGTGATATTGAACATGAAGTTTTGTCCTGATTTAACTTCAAAGTGCGCTTGTGGCGACGTAAAGCAGCTATGTGGAGCCAGCTAAAAGAGGGCATGTTGTGCGCACCACGATTTTTCGTACGGTTTTCCAGCACCAATTGAAATTAACCTTATTAATGAGCGCTGCTCGCGCCCTGACACTTTGGTGGGCAGCTATGTGGAGCCAGCTAAAACAGGGCATGTTGCGCGGGCCATGATTTTTGGTACGGTGTTCCAGCACCGATTGAAATTAGCCTTATTAATGTGGGCTCGTGCTCTGCCGCTTTGGTGGAAACACTGCGACGTGAAATAATCCGAACTGTACTGTAATCAAGTATATTTCGTTCGCCCAACGCCGTCCATCGACGTGCATCTACTACATGGCGTGTCGGGATGGGCGAAAATATGCGCGGGGCGTTTTCCCGTTCGAGTATATTCTGCTGCGCTGTTCGCTTCAGGATCGAGTGCCCCGAGTCCGCTGACACCACCGTTACTAGATTACTTTGCCAGTTTGCAAACTCCGCCGGGATGCAGCGGCAAAACGTGGGCCCTTTCGGTTCCCGCTCGCGAGGTGGCGCTTCCGACGCCGTTGGCCCGGTCGCATTATGGTTACGGAGCCTGCGCGCTGCGTTAAACGCAATTTACGCGGTTAATTAAGTGTAAGGGAAGTTATTTCCGAGATAGTGAGCAAATGTTATTTCCACTTCGCTACTACAGTATCGTTTGAGCCACTAGAGCGATGCCAAGCAGAGGTGTGACCGAGATGCCTGAATCTAGCTACTGCTACGCGGGACTCCTATTCAGCTGTGAGGATTCATCGGTTTCCTGTTCTTTTTAATTCAGTTTTGTATAAAATTACACGTTAGCGGTGAGCCACGTAAAATAGGTACCTGATGCCGCCGAAAATACCAAAAACCTAAAGCTTATAGAACCACCCTTTTATAGCAGAATGCTTAATGCTAGGATACGCATTTATTAAATGCAAGATACTGAACTACTTCAGTGAAAGCTCGCCGGTTTAAGGCTATAAAACGCGAAAAATGACGAGAAGAAAAGCCAAATGGGAAACAATTTATTGAATCAATGCAATAAAATCAACTAGAAATCACTTTCCAAGAGGCAGAGCTACAAGAGACGCGCTTTTTTGTTTGCTATAGCTATCTTTTCCTTGCTTTCTAACCAATGGTTAAAATCTCGGGAGGAAAAGTGCATTCTTGTCACACTGACAAAGTTCAATATCTGGCATGTGAATGCTGGCATGTGATCTCCACAGCCCAAGCGAACAAGGCTGCACTTATCGAGCTGTTCTAGCAGCTTCCAGAAAATGTTTTCGCAGGCACCAGCCTCATCTAACGTTAGATAAACTACATCATTTACAAGCTTCATCACACTCAACAACTTAGCTGTGGGGTGTTTCATGCAGCCTTCCTCGAAACTTCTATAAGTCGTCAGATATGCATCACAGCAAACAACGGGCTCTGGACTGCTTATGTCTTCTAAGCACAGGAGGCATGATGTGTGCTTTTCAAATTTGTGCACAACATATCCACTCAAGTAGTAGATAATAGCATCGTCCACTTCCCCTTTAAAGTAGGAGTGATCGTCGCCCTGCTCTGCAGGGTCCCTGACTGTTTCTGACGTCATCTCCAGTAGCTTTTCTCCTATGCGTTCATGCAAGGAGGCATGTTTGGCACGATAAAGCTCTCTCGTCCTCCTCAGTGTGTCCGGTACGCTGACAAGCACATTCCCCGGCACACCTTGCCAACTCCCACACAAAGCACTTTTTATCGTTGTGTACAAATTAGGAAGGCGAAATATTTGAGTGAAATTGACCACAACAGGGTGAGATTCATACCCTCCGAATGAACGGACAAGTCCGAAGTGGCGCTGGAAAAGACACATGGTTTGTTAGGCCACAAGGAACTTCATCACTTCAACACTCATAAATCAGCACCGATCACATTATCACCTCCAGGGGGTCCTGGTTTAACTTTGCCGTCAAAACATAGTGTGCACCCTGATCCAGTAAGAACTCGGTGATGTCAAGCGTTGACAACAAAGTAACACGCAAGGACTCCGTCGTTAGTTAAGATGCAAAGAGCTTGAGACCTTTCTCCACGGCGTTCTTTTCTGTGACATTGAACATTTCCAAGTCTTTGATGATCTGAAAGAATGAGGTAAAATGTCAGTAAATAAGTATCAACATGCATGAAAAGATATTTTGGCTTGCTTGTATTTCCTTTGAGTGCCTTTTAATGCCTCTTTCAGGTAGCTTTACGTTCAAAGCATCAAACAGGTCATTAAGCAATTTGGTCAATGCTTCTGTTCCCTCAGAACCACTCATGCCTTCAGCACCGGCTTCTCTGTATATGCGGATGCCAATAGCTGTTCCACGGCTGAATAGCTGCAAAAAAGTACGTTGATAAATTAGTTAATAATAACCAAAAATACTAAGCGCTGTCTTTCACGGTACTACCTGTGTAGCAAGTCGGACGCTCATCTTCTGGAAGTTGTCCGGGGCAACATGTGCTCTAGTCAGTTTTGGCACGACTCTTGTATGTTTGCTTTTTTTCGGATTCATACAGCGCAACATAATGTGCAAAGTTGATGTGATGATCTCCAGCTTGAAAGAACCAAACAGTTTTCTGAGCTCCATTATAACTAAGTGCACATATTTCTTCTTACCATTCCATAGGTGTGCTATTTCAAATGATTTCTGATGCACTTGACTATGTCTGGAATGTCACAGATAAAGAAGACCTTTTGCGAAGGCTCCCAGGGGTGCTCAATGCTGTTGCATGGCAATATCATGTCTCCCGATATTCCCAAGTGCGTCCACATTGAGCGGTTATTACCTGCTCAATCACTCACAACAAGAAGCACTGAAGCATTATACTTGTGAAGCTGCAGCACAGCACTTAACAGGAGCTGTGCAAGGATCCGTCCAGTTGCCGCACCTCTTGTTGCAAAAGATGCTATGGGTTGAACACAGCGCTCAAAAAGCGGAACAAACATCAACACCAGTGCGTGGTCAGCAAGTTGGTCGGTGGTGGCATTTGCCACATCACCATAATCAACAAAGCCATCCATCTTGTATGAGGTTTTGTTGAAAGCAACGATTTGCTTAAGCTTTACCTCATCGAGCAGTGGAACACCGCACCTTCTGAGGCGGCTCTTCTCATAAAAATGTTCTCGGATACTGTTTAGCGATACTTCATTGAAACCGTACCTGCAGGGAATGACACTAATAATCTTACGACGGCGTGCTCTTGTAGGAAGTGGCAGAAACTGCATATCAGATAACAGTTTGTAAGCTTTTGGGCTTGAAATCTGCAGCAGAAGGCACGTGATTAAGCACCCTTCTGTGTACCGTCTCCCATTTTTAGATTTCGCCGTTGCTGCCTGAAAAGCAGTCCTGAAAGGAAGCTGCTGTTTATTTGGAAGAATGTCAACTGCACGTTCCACCCTCTCTTCTGTAACATTCTCAAGTTGTTTTTTCATGGTGGTTACTTCTTTTTTCATCTTTTCTCTCTGCATAGTTGCTCTTAAGGCCTTTCGACGCAGGGACTTCACTTTAGTGCTCCTACATTTCAACCTGTTGCTTGTCTTGCGACGCCGTAAAAAGAGCTTGTGCAGACTCGGGCATTCGTGGAATGTGGCAGTTAGAGACAGAATTGTGCATGATTTGCGATGCCATGTATCGCCATCTTTAATGGCCACAGCTGATGACAAGACACAGGGGTAATTATTAGCAGGGCAACCTTTACAAAAATTCAGCCTTTCAATTCATGAAAATAGAAACTTTAGGTCGTCACATGATTTCAATTCAATGCCCGCATCAGTAGCATACACAGCTGATGGCACACGTTGCCCCTAGGCACTGACAGAGGTGGTCAGGTCTTTCGACACTACGACTGCCCTGTCAATTTCTGGAAGGTCCTCTCTTATTAGCAGTTTGTACACCACGATTGTAGTGCCAACAACCTCAAGTGACCAACCCTGCAACCGTTGGCCTGCTGCTGCCATGCCACACAACTCATCGAAAAGCTCTATGTTGTTCTCATGCACAACATTGCTTTCAATGTCACCACCGCTTTCCCTAGAAACGCAGAAGTTCGACGTCGCAGCTTCTTGGTCGTTCTCCTTTTGCTCTTTCCGACGCTTAGGCCGAGGCGGTGCACGCACGGTTGGAGCCTTGCGTTTTCTCGCTGGCTTCGACAAGTATTTAGGGCAATCGGGAAAAATTCGCGGCACAGCATCTTCCTTAAGAGCCGACTTGTCACGCGGTTTGACAACTGCGTCACCATGAACTTTGTGAACGAAGTCTTTCACAATATCTTCCTCGTGAAAGTGGAGGTCGCAAACAGCGCATGAGCTGGACAGCTCCTTATCTGATCTGGGTATAGCCCGTCGCCACTGTTGAAGGCGGACCTCGTCAGCGGGTGGTTTAAAAAAATTTGGTTGATCCCTCTTATATAGGAATCGGTATAGAACACGAAAGTGAAACGTGTCTTCACAGAAGTAGTGTAATGTTTATTGCACATTGATATATAATGTCTATTGGTGTTTTGTGGCTAAAGCGCCCTTAGGCGTTGATGCACCCACGCTGACGCCTGGTGGCACGTCTCCTCCATCACGACTACCAACGTCGATGACCATGAGCAACCGTCGTGCATATGGAAGCTGCACTACGCTGCACACGCTAGCACAACGCGAAAGACGAAGCACGTAACTGACACACTAATACAACGCGCAAGACAAAGCACGTAACTGAATCGTCACCGAGTCAAATCAGCGCGTACAGCGCGTCGTAATTGCAGCCTCCGCGATCAACTTCAGAAACATTTTCAGAGCTAATTGCGGAGGCCACGCTCCGCTGTGCTGAGTACGGTGAACGCCACCTAGTAGTTGGTAGTGCTTCTTGATGCCAGCGTCCCTTCGAATGCTGGCATCGAGGCGTCGTAGTGCTGAGACCACCGAAGCGTTCACTGTCGGTGCGCGTTAGTGTCATAATGCAGTACTTCTCTTTTCTGCTCGTAGGCGGCGGCACCGCCCCGAGCAAGAGCGCGGGTACACGGAGGAGTGTTAGATATATAAGGCGCGTCTGTGTAGCTCTCTGCAAATGCGTTTGTGGCGCAATGGGTTAAACGCTCGGCGATCTATCGCCGCGGACCGAGAGGTCGTGGGTTCGATTTCCAAATTTTGCATGTTTGTGGAACTTTTTCTTCTGGTTTCTTTCTTTGTATTATGTTCGTCTATGTTCGTGTGACGTATTTCCGTGACGGAAATACGTCAGTGAAGTCTTGGTGGACCCCGGCATAAAACACTTTCGTGTTAAAAAGAAAATGTCGCTGTTTCGCCCGAAAGACCAAGCATCAGTTGCGATAGCAAATTGGTAGAGAGCTATGCGGAGTAGCGATAGTAGTTTTATCGGCTGCATAAACTTTGACACATTCGCTTTCTAACTGAATTGACAAGCATGGTGTCATCGCGCACAAGCAAACATGAATAGATCACACTGAATGACCTTGGACAACGACTGTCTAAACGCTGGCAGCAAGCGCAGCCGCTGCAGCTGGCGAAGAAGTGCGGTCTATCGCTTCAACGGAAACTGAATGACGAATGCACAGCGCATACAAAGGTCAGGGCCGTGTGGAGATAAGAGACGGTGCGGGCGACCGCCATCACAGCCAGTGCAAGCGTATTTGTTGGCAGAGTAGAAGCTGCTCCCCCCACCCTCCCTCCTGCGCTGCCTTCCCGCTTTTTTGCTTTCGCGTGGGAGATTGCGTTGCCGTTCCCCTTGCGCTTGGTTGCAAGATACGCATTTGGTGCCGTAGCACAGCGTCGCCCCGCCTCCCTCCCCCCATATCCCTACGGCCTCTCGCGCGACGGTCGCGTTTGCTTTCCGCCATGCGTTCGCTCTCCGTGATAGCGCGCGTCCCTCGCGCGCTTTCACTCGCGCATACGGCGCGCAGCGACTGTTTTATCGCCCTTGGAATCTATACAATATCTCACGGCGACGGCGACGACGACGCCGACGTCAGAAATCGGGTTGATGTGTCCATATAATTGCGATCGCAATAAAATATCTTTTTTCAGCCGTGGATTTCGTCGAATCGTAGCCACTTCGGCAAGTAGTCACAAAGCAACGAGGCATGCTTTCTCACATTCAGGACACGTCACAGCCACAAACGATATATATGCACTTGCGATAATTAACGGTGGTCAACCGTAGTCGCACATTACGTTGAGAAGCTGTTCTTGCCTTGATTTGAAGCGAGCAAGTCAGGCTGCGTCACACGATCCGCAAGAAGCACAGCTCGGGCGCAAGGACACCGAACGTGGTCGCGAATGTGACAAGTTGCAGCGGGAGCACACGCCGCACGAGCTGCGTCGATAGATCTCACTGGCACTCACGGGGATAGTGATCACTACACAACGCAGTTGAAGGCAACGAAGAAACACTCGGCACGGGGCCAAGCCTACGTTGATTTCGCCAGAGCAGTTGCAAAAAGACAGACGCACCGCCGACAGCCGCCGAAACCACCCGTTGCCACAATCAGACCCACCGTCAGACCCAACGAGACCGGTCAAACAGCGACGAGCGCTCCCTCGCTCGAGCGGAACATGCAAGGGTGACACCCGCGGCGCCGGAGTTTGCAAACTGAAAGAGGTAATCTAGAAACGTTGGCTGACACGCCGTGCGGTAGACACGCGCTGTGGCGCGATAATAAAAAAGAACTGCAAGGGTGTATATGTGATTCTATGTGATAGGTGAGATAAAAAAAGGGGCGGTGCCAGCGAATGCTGTGAAACCATCAGGTTATGTGTGGTTTGTTTTCCGCCGGTACGCGCGCGGTGAACCTTTTTTTACCCATGATCTCCCTTTGAAGCCATCGAGTGCTTCGTGCAAAAGCCTTCGCGTAGGCGCTCTATATTCACGGAAAAGGCAGATTCTGTGGGATTCTATGTTTTGCTTTAGTGGGATAAAATATTCAAAATAATGTCATCGTGTGAAGTTTCAGCATTTGACACTTCAGTAACTGATTGATTTAACTAAGTAAGAAAATCAGTAAAGGAACGAGATGCTTGGGCATATTTGCCATGTCGTCCCACTGTGCTTCCAGTGGCATGTAGGTGCTATCGACATATGTCAAAAATTAGCGAGGCTTTTTATGACTATAGAAGCAGACAGCTATGTCAATAAGTTATTTTTGCTTTGAATTCGCACACTAAAGAGGAGAGAGAGTGAAAGGGCAGCGTATCCTTGCGAACTAAATGACGCTTTGACATAAGCTTGGAACAATGGTTTGTTGGTGGAGCAGTTCTGGGGAATACTTAGAGAGTAAGCAAACTGTAGTAGCAGCAGTTAGACGGGGAGTGAAAAAATGCACCACTGGTTTTATATGAACGAGCTACCATGAAGATGTGGCCACAACAGTTTAGTAGATGAGCAAAAACAATTTTAAAACTTAGGAGAGAAATTAAAAATAAATTATTTGCCCACCTCACACTTCCAGTGGCAAGAGCAGCTATGCTTTAATGTTTTCAATCAGTCATTTATATCCATCCATTTATGTCGGCCTAATCGTCCATGTAGATGTTTTGATTGTTGCTTTTGACTTATAGTGGCGGCGTCACATTTTAATACTGACATCTGTTTTCAGAATCAAAATGAGCCTGGAGACGCCACAGCCGGAATGCGAAAGGTGAATTCTTTGGCCATTCATCGTCTAGCGTCACCATGATCAAATGCACTGTTGCCGTGAGAATGTATTGCCGGGAGCCGAGGAAAAACATTGCTGATGCAACCGCAAACATTTCCTCCATTGATCAGTTGGTGCACAGTGCCTTCAGTAGCAGCAGCCATGACTTTAAACTCAGCTCAGAGACCTTGCAACTGCACCGGGACAGGGAGAAAGTTTCGGTATCACTTGTGAACAAATTAAATGTATGATGTGTCTTTTCAGAGTGTATGCCTAATTACGCGAGGGTGTCCAGAAACTTGATATTATCGGTACCATAAATTTGAAACAGGTGTACACATAGGCGTCAACATTAGTGCACGTCTTAAATTTCCAGTTTTAACAGAATAAAAATATCTCCAATGTAGTACTGCACTTCACGGCAAACCAAAAACAGCAGTGTACATTGAGAAAGTTGATTGAAGAACGGGGAGTGATCCAGGCTTTCTGCATTTCAAGGGACAAAATTCCAAAGAGATTGATGGCGAGCTGGATGGTGGGCAGTATCGGTCCTTACATACGGTAACGAGCTCGGCATGAATCTCCTTGGCATTGTCTCTTAAAATGCAAAAACCGAATTGTTGCTCATAAATATATTAGAAAGTAGAGGGTGGGGGAGAGGTGGCAGGGCTCCCCTCTGGATCAGCCAGTGCATGCCCATCTGCTATACTGACAATTCCACCTTAATGAGAATCAGTGATGCATGTTATCCTATATTGAGCTAAGTGTATTCCTTGTTTTGGTGTAAGGAGACACTAAAGACACCCTAAATCAAATTGAACTGAAAAAACATCCTTTTAAATCTCTACTTCTATTAATTCCTTGGCAGTAGGTTGATTATTGAATGTGAAAATGAAGCTCAATGTTTCTTTTTCTGCCTATCGCCCCAATACCCCAGTGCTGATACCTCATTGCGACATTGATTTCGCGTGGTTTTATGAACTTGGGTCGTTTTGGTTCAGTAAAAGTTCTTGGTGCTTTTTAATTTCGGTCTTTGGCTCTTTTGGAATAGAATGAAGAACAACTTTATTTGTAAAAAAATTACCTAAGCTCGAGCAGACACTAGCAAAATCCATGACGTCGCAGCAAGCAGGTGTGGGAACTTTCAGGTGGCAGTGCCACCAATCTTTCGTCTTGCGTCTTTTACAGTCTACTCAGCATCTTGTCAGCGTACGAGGGAATCCTTTTGTATAACAGGAAAGTCATTTACAAATACATCTAAATTTTTTTTTCTTTAGTGCTCACTTGGCATGGTTGCTTAGTGGCTTTGCAATTGTGCTCCTAAGCATGAGGGTGCAGGATGAAATAATCTCATTTTGATGGAGGCGATATGCAAATCCCCCCATGTACCATGCTACCCCAGGTGGTCACAAATAATCTGAACTCCCCCACTACGCTGTGTCTCATAATCAGACTGGTTTTGACATGTAAAACCACAGAATTAATTTAATTTCTCTTTAGTGCACCTTTAAGCTGTAGTATTCATTATCTCTGAAAAAACTGTGCTCAAGGTATTCTCCTTAAGATTTAGTAAAAATAGTAGCATTAAGTGTCTCCTCTGCGATATTGTGTAGCCTTTGATTTGCGAGTCGATTCATTTATTTGATGAGGTGGGCAGTTGGCACACCCTGCCTATGTGGCTTATGTACACATTCAGCTGAGTAGGTCTGGGACACAGCAAGCGAATCTGATGTGCAGTGGTAATCGCATTAACGTCGACAGTTACCTTACTGTTTATGCTGCTACTGCTGCTTGCCAACACAAGCAGCAGTTGCCCAAGATGGCGTAAAAGAGGTTCATTGAAGAGTGGCACATACCCTGAGTCACATACCCAGAGATCCAAGCAGTTTCATCGGTTGGTTATTGACCCACTTCCCTCAACATAGCAGCCCGATACCCTACCAACTAGACCATTGACACCAAGTGACACAAACTGGCTGGAAAATAGTTATAGACCGACACCCGAAAGTATGTGAAATATCCTAAAAATGCTACTTGAGTGGTGTAGAGTTGAAGAAGCAGCGCGCCCTGACTCGGCAGCCTCTGCCGACTGCCGGCTCGCTAGCAAGTCTGGTTGCCGTTTCCGACCACTCTCCACTGCTTCAGCAGATTCAAGACTTCGTGCGCGAGGAGGTTGCCCGTCAACTTTCCTTGGTGCCCTTCACTCAGGAGCCGTCCTGTCGTCTGCCCTCAACGCTCCGCACTGTCATTGCCGAAGAGATAGCTCAAGCTGTTCCTGTCGCTCACCACCAGCCACCTGTGGCCGCGCCCCTTCCTATATACGCAGCCAGTGCAGCCTGTCTCCGCGCCTCTTATGTATGCGCAGGCTGCGCAGCCTGTCGCCGTGCCTCTTACGTATGCGCTGGCAGTGCAGCCTGTTGCCGTGCCTCCTACCTATGTGCAGGTAGTGCGTAGGCCCCACCAGCCGCCTTTCTCGGTCCTGCAACAGTCTGCACAACCCGCCGCTTCTACTGCTTCTTGGGCCGGGCCGAGAGTCAGCAATACATGGCGGACGCCTGACAATTGTCCCACCTGTTACGCCTGCGGCACGCCAGGACACGTCGCTCGCTATTGCCGCCGTCGCCTTCCAACTCCCGAAGACGCAGCCCGGCCGTTCCAGTATGGCGGTCAGCCCATGCACCAATCAGCCCCGTGTCCCTCCCAGCGCTACATTTCTTCTGACCTCCCTGCATTTAAATCGCGCCGATCCCCATCTCCTCGTCGACGATCGCTCTCCACAATGCGTCGCCGACCCGCACCCTCCGACCAGGAAAACTAAGCGCCGCAGTTCGCGAGGCAAGAACTGCGCCATCTGCGAACTGCCCAAGTCCTCGCTCTTCCCCTGCTAACATGGTCACAATATCTGTCGAAGGTATTTCTACTTTTGCGCTTGTGGACGCCGGTGCCGCCGTTCCTGTTATAGCCACCAAACTCTGTCGTTCGCTGCGCAAAGTGACCGCGCCCTGGACTGTCGCTTTACACGGCAAGCGCGCAGAACGTGACACCTCTCGCAGCCTTTACTGCCCGTGTGCTTTTACAAGGCTTTTTGTACATTGTCGAGTTTATTCTTCCTGCCTGCTCACATGACGTCATCCTTGGGTGGGACTTCATGTCCAGTCATAATGCCGTCATCGAATGCGCACGAGCTGAAGTTGAATTTTCGCCGCTGTGTGACGCACCATCCCACGACACTCTTGATCAGCCGCCTAAACTGGTTGTGCGTGAGGACACCGACGTTCGGCCTGGCTCTTTTACCCTTGTCCCAGTCGTCTGCGATGCCGTCACCAATGCTACGGTCTTATTTACACAATCTGACATCTTTATGAGTTGCAAAGCCGTTCCACTGCCTTTTGGAACGCTTGACATCGCCGCCGGCATCAGCAATATTTTTGTGTACAATCCACTTTTTGTGTCGGTTACGGTACTTGTCGGCGAATGCGTCGGCCGCGTGGAACAGCTTGACTCTTCGTTCTTTGTTACCGTGCCAGACGAATCTTTCAATCTTGCCTCGAACGAACTCCCCGCCCTTTCAACGCTCTGCCGCGCATCGACGACGCCCTTGACAGCCTTCAGGGCGCGGAATTCTTTTCGTTTCTAGACTTGCGTTCTGGCTACTGGCAGGTTCCAATGGCTGAAGCCGATCGCCAGAAAAAAGCATTTATTACACCTGACGGCCTATACGAGTTCAACGCGATGCCCTTTGGACTTTGCTTAAACGCGCCTGCAACGTTTGAACGACTCATGGGCAATACGCTGCGTGGCCTCGAGTGTTCTATGTGCCTTTGTTACCTCGACGATGTCGTGGTTTTCTCGCCTTACTTTCCGACCCACCTACTTCGCCTTAGACACGTTTTGACGGGTCTCAACCACGCTGGCCTGCAACTGAACCTCACGAAGTGCCGCTTCGCCGCGCTGGAGCTGACCATCTTAGGCCACGCCGTGTCCAAGAACGAAGAACGGCGTTCTACCGGACCCTGCGAAACTTCGTGCAGTCGCTCAGTTTCCGAAACCTACTAACGTCAAACTACGCCGTTTTGTGGGCCCGTGCTCATATTTCCGGCGCTTTGTCCGCAATTTCGCATCGATCATGTCGCCCTTGACCCAGATTCTACGTGGTGGTGTGGACCTCTCCTCCTAGTCCCCTGCATGCGACACCGCGTTTGCTACACTGCGTCGTCTTCTTACCTCTCCACTTATTCTTCGCCATCTGCAACTAAGGTAAATACAGACGCCAGCGGGGTCGGCCTTGGCGCCGTCGTCGTGCAACGCAAGCCCGGCTACTCCTAATACGTGGTCGCCTATGCGAGTCGTACGCTGACAAAAGCAGAGGCCAATTACAGCATGACTGAAAAAGAGTGCTTGGCTCTAGTATGGGCGCTTGGGAAGTTCCGCCTATACTTATACGGCCACCCATTTGATCTAGTAACGGATCACCATTCGCTTTGTTGGCTCGCCACGTTGAAAGATCTATCTGACCGCTTAGCACGCTTGGCACTCCAAATCCAGAAGTACGATATTCGCGTCGTCTACCACTGCGGACGCAAGCACACTGAGGCAGACGCCATGACCCGTTCACCTCTACACTCGGACGGCGGACCCACTTGCGCTCACCCCCTGTCATCGCTTGAGCTTGACTCGATTGGCAACGAACAGCGCCGTGACCCATGGATCGCTTCTCTTTTCGCCTATCTTACTGGATCATCGACCACCCCTGTATCCCGATCCCTCTGACGCCAAGCTGTTCATTTCGCCATTCGTGATCAGCTGCTCCACCAATGCAACTACGCTCCCGGAGGCCGTAGATGGCTACTATAGTCATTCCCCGCAGCTTGAGATCCCAAATCTGTGCCTCTTTTCACGACGATCCGCAATGTCGCCACGCCGGAGTATTTAAAACTTAAGAACGTATCAGCCACCGCTACTACTGGCGGTGAATGTACACTTTTGTACGAAAGTTTGTTCAGTGCTGCCCTGACTGTCAACGTCGCAAATTACCACCTTTACGTGCGTCTGGCGCCTTGCAGCCACTTCCGTGCCCTGCCAAACACTTCGACCGCGTAAGCATTGACCTCTACGGCCCGCTTCCCATGACACCGGATGGCAATCGGTGGATCATAGTTGCGGTGGACCATTTGACACGTTACGCAGACACCGCGGCTCTACCGAGTGCTACAGCATGGGATATAGCCTCTTTCGTCCTGCATCGCTTCATACTTCTTGTTCGCGCACCTCGAGAACTCCTCATTGATAGAGGTCGCTCCTTCCTCTCCGAGGTCACCGAAGCTCTGCTTTTTGAATGCCACATTATTCATCGAACGAGCATGGCTTACCGTCCGCAAACTAACGGGCTCACGGAACGGTTTAACCGAACTCTCGGTGACATGCTCGCGATGTACGTGGCATCTGATCATGGGAACTGGGACCGCGTACTTCCTTTTGCCACGTTCGCCTACAACACCGCGACACAGGCTACTACGGGATTTTCACCTTTCTTCCTCCTATATGGCCGGGAACCATTGCATACCATCGACACTCTCCTTCCATACCGGCCTGAAGCTTCCGAATGTCCACCTGTGTACGAAGCTGCCCGTCAAGCCGAACAGTGCCGCCAGCTCGCGCGCACCTTTACGCCACAAGAACAACAGCGTCAGAAGGAAGGCCGCGCCGACTCGCTGCCCAGCCCCACATATGCCCCAGAGTCTCTTGTATGGCTGGATGTTCCTTGCAAAACTGCCGGCCTTTCATCAAAACTCGTCCCAAAGTACGAAGGGCCTTACCGCGTCTTGGAGCAAACGTCCCCGGTGAATTTTCTCATGGAACCACTTTCTCCATCTGACGACATGCGCCGGCGTGGACGTGACCTCGTCCACATGGCGTGTCTCAAGCCCTACCATGACCCTCTGCCAACAACCTTTTAGGTCACCAGGATGGCTCTTTTTCTGCGGTGGCGATTGTGAAGAAGACGCGCCTCCGTCCAGCGGCATCGCGAACGCTCGGCCCGCTCTGCCCGCGCTGTTGGTTGCTGGTGTCTTTGGAGACGGTGCTCCACGCTGCCTCGCCGTTCTTGGAA
The DNA here is from genome assembly GCF_013339745.2 of Dermacentor silvarum. NCBI lineage: Eukaryota > Metazoa > Arthropoda > Arachnida > Ixodida > Ixodidae > Dermacentor > Dermacentor silvarum. The sequence goes on from NC_051158.1 coordinate 78,902,316, forward strand.
CTCGAAGCGTCCTTGAAGGACACCACCAATAAACCTCTGCTCACTTGCATTAGAGTTTTCGATGCTTTGGTTTACTTACTATTTTATTTTGTACTGGATGAATCCTTGTTTTTCTGAAGCAGATGGCATCCTAACAGCATAACGAGCTATGACATTAGTTTTAGTTTTTTTATTAGTGTCATTAGTTGACATTTTAGGTTTGGAGCAGGCAGTATTTTTGTGATTTATTTGGAGTGTGGCTGTTGTGTGAATGTTCTTAAAATCCTTAAACTACCTCACTAATATTTACCTAAACGTGCCGTTTTACATAGGTTGGAGAAGTGCTCATTCAGATGATCCTGGCACAGCTTGCCATGGTGGACCAGGCAAGTTTGCAAGGGCCTTGATTCACCATGTGTTGACAGAGAAGAACCTCATGGGACACTCACTCCTCAGAAACGACACCACCAATAGGCAAAAAGAGGCTCTTGGCCTTATCAGTGTCAACGCTGTTATAGGTAAGTACCATACATTCTTTTTCCCGTTGCATTTTTGCATTCGCATTTTTTACTTGGAATTACCAGCTTGCTATTAGCACAACAAATGACTTTCAAGTAGCCTGTGTGTGGAACTACGTTCTACAATAGCCTACTATTTGGAATGAATGTTCATCTTATCTCAAGTCTCTAACGCCTCCGCACTAAAGTGCTAAATTTTAAAACCAGCCTTAACTGCCAGAAGTTATTGGTGGCTCGAACTGACAAAGTTCGATGTATTTGCGCATTAGTTGCACTACTTGAATGTCATTGCAATGAATAGTTGCAATGAAGCAACTACCAATCTGTAGTACAAATCTGTGAAGCACGCTACCAATCTGGTGGCATAGAGGGTGTGCTTAAGTAGCCTGAAAGTGTTGTTATAATATAGGAATTGTGGAGAAGCTATGCTCAAGTGCAGTTACTGCTCAAATCGACGGACAGCACTTCCACCAAATTTCAGCAATCAAAATGGCCCCCACCAAATTTCAGCAATCAAAATGACCCTCCAGATTCTGCAACGGAAAACATAGTGGTTTCTCCTATTTCAACAGACGACATTGAATTAATGCTGCTCCTGTCTTGAAGGAGGTCCATGTGGTGGTAGACAATAGCATTTCAGCAGAGGGATCTTAAGTTACGTGGCATAATTGTTTGGTTGTTTCGATCAAAGCAACAATAGGAACAATTGCCAACTTCGTTGTCAACATTGCTATGTTTAGCGATGTCCATTCATTCAAGATACCCAACCTATTAATTAAGATCCAATTTATCACATAATATTCTAAGATGTGGAAAAAGCAAAGGTATCTATTTGACTTTTCCTCAAATTCACATAAAATGATCAGCACTGAATAGGCCCTTGGCAGCTACTATATAAAGCTTCTTACAGAACATGAGGCATGTCCACAGCTTCCACTCTGAAATTGTTGGAAATGTCTCCTGCTTTCTTGCTTCAAGGACGCACTTGCCCGTTTTCGGCGTTAATATAAACCAGTGCTCAAGTACTATGGGTTCAGATTTATCGAAAGATTGAATGAGCTTTGTAGGTGTTTATTGTTAACCCTTTGAGGATCACATATTTTCTGGAAATATGTCCCCCAATTTAAGCGTTATATTGTTTATTCTGGATTGTTCTTCAGAGTGACCTTTCGAGAAAAAAATGGGTAAATAATTTTGTAGGTCACAAAGTGACAAAGGTTTCTTAGTGTCTGCAGTTTTACACCATGTTTATTGCAGCATGCAGGGCAAACTAGCATATTCACATTTTTAAATGTAATGACATTCACAAAATATTCAACTAAGTGAATACTCCCAAACTACTGCAGTGATGGGCCCCATAGAGTAAAGAGCAAGATCAGTTTTGGAAGAAGCCAAGGGGCAACAGCACAATCAGGATTTTTGTAGAAGTCACATCAGGTTACCGAATCTGTAATGTGATGCTTGGGGACACTTCATTCTTAAAAGGCATGCTTATTTATATGTTCTTTCGCCACCTCTTATGTATGGTCATGACCACACGATTTGTTTCCACCACTGTACATGCATGGCAGTGACCCTCAAAGGATTAGCAGAGCCAGTCCACTTGCATATTTCTCTTGTAAGACTGAGCATTTCTTTGCATTTATTCGTGTTAGTGTAACCATGTTGGCACGCAACTGCAGTAAATCCTCGTTATAAGCAGTATTTTCTTTTAAGTAGAGAGGCATAAGAATGGCTATCATAATGCAAGAAGTGCACTCCAGTAGCATATGAGCTCGTAAAACAAATTCAAATATAGCATACTCAATTCTGGTCGCATAACCGTATTTGGAGCACTTCTGCGAGGAAAAGTGCAATTAAGTGCTGCACATTTTGATTATGAAAGTTGAGAGAACTAATTTTAGTTGCCGGTAGTCTACCTTTAAGTTTTTTCACCAACAGTATCAAGTCTTTTTTCCACCATTTTGTTCCTAAGCAAGCAAAGTTCACATTTTCACACCAAGGATATTCATGAAGTTATTCCGCCGCAGTGGGTTTTTCCTGCTTGCCTTCTGCATATTGTACTAAGTGGAGTCCTCCGGCGCCACTCCACTTTGAAAGCTGGTCATTTTCTGGAATTAAACTCGTGAAAACTTTCAATAAAGAAAACAAACGAAACAGTTTCATCATAATAGGGCGTACTGTAAGTCGCACTCTTGCATGTGGTACATTGATCTTAAACCTCATGCTGTTTTTCTTTTTTTACAGGCTTTACATGTCACAAGTTTCCTGGGACAAACATGGCCTACATTAAGAACACTCTCGCCTCTCTTCTTGCAAGGGACCTGAAGTGTCCAGAAGAGCCCAAGTCTGTGGACAGTTCAAGTGTTGTGCACTTGTATCCCTCAACATTTTTTATTATTATGGTGTTTCTAGTCACCTGAAAAGCCTAGGTTGGATGGTTCAGACAAAGTACTGTGTTGTGATTAAAAATTAATTGCACAAGTGTTTCGCTTTGTATTTTAGTACATTTTTATGTAAATTTTTAATATATTTCTACAATAGATAGCCTTTCATGACTATTTTATTTCATATGTATCTCGGGTCATTTCATGCCAAGACTGTTCCCTGATGGCACACCATTTCAAGTTTGTTTGATAATGTAAAAGTAGACACAGTGAGAAATTTTACAGAAAATTAGGTTTCATACGTACACCTGAAAGTGGAATCTGTGGATACCTGAAAGTGGAATCTGTTTCAGAGTGGTTCTGTTCAAGAAAAACTAGACATTAACATATGTCTGTAGTAATGGCTTATTTTGCTATTTCAAAACAGTAAGAATTAAGAGGTAAAAGTTTGCTTAAATTCAGAGTGCAACAACAGTTCTCGGGCAAGGCAACTATGTGCCTTCTTTCTTGTACGCATGGAATCTGATTTCTTGCAAAGTCTTTTATTCTAACTTGTTTTGTGGCACTCAATTTTTTAAAAAAATTTTCCTCATGCCAGTTCCATTTAAGTCTTCCAGGAGGTAACGAATAGCCATGGTCTATCAGATAGAAAACTTAAGTAAAGTGAATAAATCGCTTGGTATGTAATGACCTGCCCAGGAACCTAGTAATCACGGCAGGAAACGCAACAGGATTGTGCAACAAGCAATGCAGCACACTAAACTGCTGCCATGGTACAACTTATTGTAATTACCATGTTCTTTCAGATGTAGACAATGTTTAGTAAAATGGGGACACACCATTTAACGAATAAATAAGAGTCTCAGTGGGCTCATGCAAATTGTGCCATGATTATTATGTTACTGGCTACCCAATAGAGAAATGAAGTACATTTAAAATGTTATTTACTGTAATTCTAGTATGCTTGTATATTATTTATTTTCTGTTTATGTCAATTTTGAGAAATGTGTTTTACTTTAGGGCCACACAAACTTTAAATCTCTCAGTATTCAATTTCGTTATTGCATCAAGCTGCTGGTAGTTTATTGATTGTGCTAGGAGTTTTTTGATCGCAAGGCGCACATGGCTGTACAGTTAACAAATGTTTGGCTAGAATGAAGAATTCATGTAGAAAAAATGCGTTTTGTCCACATCAATTATGAGCTGTTGATTTCGTGAAGGAGTATTGATTATGTGTTTAAGCCAATTCAAAAACTGGCATAATGGTTCTGCTAGCAGTTCTAGAATATGTTTTATTACAGGCACTATCTAAAAGTGTGGTTTTGATCACTGGGTGACCCAGGTTTGCAATAAAGAAGTGCCTGCATTTAAATTTGACCCTGTCCTCTAGTATGCAAGGACCATATCAATGTGGCATCAATGGTAATGCGATGAGACTCAACGTAGCGCAGTGGCATTTAAAGAAAAGTCTAGTGCAGTTTTCAACACTACTGAACAAATAGCATATTTCAGTGGGCTCTCAAGTGTTTTCAATAGTGACGTTCAATGCAGCTCCAATAATATTTAAATGGTGTTGCAATATTGACTAACGTTGCACATTGGGCTTGTTGGTATAACATAATGGAGGCAAAAGGCGCAGCGCGTCAGAAACAGGACACAAGAGGAAGAACACAGACAACAGACACGTTTGGCACTTAATGTGTGTGTTGTCTGTGTTCTTCCTCTTGTGTCCTGTTTCTGATACGTAGCGCCTTTTGCCTCCATCAAGCAATATTGACGTTTAACACTCATTCAATAATACTTCAATGGGTTTTCAATATTGATAATCGACAATGCTTCAATAATATCTCAATGAGGTTGCAATATTGATGTTCAATACTGCTCCAATAATATTTCAATGGGGTTTCAATATTGACATTTGAACAGAGTTCCAACAATGTGTCAACAGGCTTTTCAATATTGACATTCAACATGGTTTCAACAATCCATCAATGACTTCTGAAATTGAAACAACCCAATGATATTTCGGCAAAATGTCGTGGGCCAATTATGAACACCTGTCAACAATTTCCTCAATAATGTTTCAACAAAGCCTCAATGTGCTTTCAATGCTATTTGTTGACATTAACGAATGATTTTTCAATAACATTTCAACAGTTTTTTTGTAAGGGTACCTGAAAGAAGGATATCGACAATTAGAAAATGAGCACTTCTTTACGGAACTCGCCGAGGACCCCACTAAATTGTTTGAATCAGAAATAAGCCGCGAATTAAATTCACTGTATCAGGAAGGGAAAATATCTAGAGATATGCCTAAAGCAATGCTGGCGATATAGCCAGCCCCTGGTCGTTTTTATTTGCTTCCTAAAATCCACAAAACTAACCACTCCGGTCGCCCTATTGTCTCAAGAAACGGTGCGGTAACCAGAAGAATTTCAAGTGCCTTGGACTTCATAATTAAGGACATAGTTCTGACCATTCCATCTTACGTTCAGGACACCAAGCAATTTCTTCGCACAATACCTGGACTCGAGATCCCAAAGAAACCTTCCTGGTTACAGTGGATGTAGTATCCCTATGCACAAACATACCACAAGTAGATGGCATTTATTTATTTATTTATTTATTTATTTATTTGGATACCCTAAAGGCCCAGAAGGGCATTACATAGGGGGGGGAGGGGGGGTGTTGAAACGGGAATAACAAAGTAGTCGCACTGCAGGTGAAAATGGCATTTCAGTGGACACAAGAATGCAAGTTCAAATATAGCATGGTGAACAGAAACTAAAAGCAACAAGGTATAATACTAACACAAAGGATAAGTCCACATTGTATCCTAGAAATACAATGTAAAAATATAAAATATAAAAACAATGTAAAATATACAGTCAGTTCAGTGTAAAAAGAAATGCTTTTCAGGTACGATCATGGCAGCACTTAAAGAACAATGCGAGCATCAGGTGGATGACTTTTGTGTCAGGTGGATTTGTGTCAGTTTCTAATGAAAACGCCAACTCTTACTATATACAAAAAGAAAACTATTGTGAAATGCCTTGACGTTCAAGAAAAGATTGCAGCGCTGACAGAAAAGATTGAGGATCATTGATAGTGGCAATGCTAGATGGCAATGAATTCCATTGATCTATTGATAGTGCGAGAGGTGAGTTCCGGTATTTTTCAGTATGAGCGAAAATTGGTTTGACTTTGTATGCGTGGTCTAATCTAGACGATATGTGATGCGCTGGAGAAATATGTGAGTGGGAAAATGACGTGTTGCTATGGAATATAGTGTGAAAAAATGCTAATCGGGCATATGTTCTGCGCATGGCGAGTGATGGCATTTTGAGGGAGTCTTTCAGTTTGGTGACGCTTTGGAATCGCGAGTAAGATGACAGGATGAACCGTGCGGCTTTGTTTTGGACCGCTTCGAGATGGTTAGTCCAGGTGACATGATAGGGATGCCAAATGATGGAAGCGTATTCTAACGAAGGCCGAATGAGCGAGTTATATGCTAATAGTCTAGTGTCACGTGTAGCGAGGTGAAGGCGCCGCTTGAGTAGGCCGAGTTTCTTTAATGATTTAGAAGTTATGTGTTCTATATGATCATTCCATGTTAAACTAGAATTAAATTTTATTCCTAGATATTTAAATGTAGAGACTGAATCAATAGGTATATTGTTAATTGCGTAAGTATTGACCTGTGTTTTCAATGCCGGGCTAAACTTTAGATGTTTTGTTTTGTCTATGTTGATTTGCATCTGCCAAACAGAACACCATTCTGATAGTTTATTGAGGGCAGACTGCAGGTGAGTAATGTCGGTAGGGCTTGCTATTTCCTTATAAATTACGCAGTCGTCTGCGAATAGTCGAATCGTTGCATTTATGTTAGTTGCTATATCATTAATATAAATTAAAAATAAAAGTGGGCCCAACACTGACCCCTGTGGTACCCCTGATATGACGCGTGCGGGGTTCGAGGTATGGTTTTGAAATTTGACGGACTGATGACGGTTTGTTAAAAACTGTTCGATCCATTGCGTTGTTTTCTGATCAAGTTTAAGGCTACGGATTTTTAAGATCAGACGGTTACGGGGGACGCGATCAAATGCTTTTGAAAAATCGACAAAGACTGCATCGACGTATAGCGATGAGTGTAGTGAATGGTGAAGATCAGTTATTAATTCAAATAGTTGCGTTTGGCAGGAAAGATTTTTCCGAAAGCCGTGCTGATTGATAAGGAGTAGGTTGTTTTCGTTTAGATATGTTATAATATGCTTGTGTATTATATGTTCCAATAACTTACAGCTAATTGAGGTTAAAGAGATGGGCCTGTAGTTGCTAGGAAGGGAACTGTCGCCGGATTTAAATATAGGTATTATAAATGCTGACTTCCAATCATCCGGTACACATCCTGTGTCGATGGATTGCTGAAATATTAATGAAAGCAAGGGTGCTGAATGCTGACTGGTTAACTTTAGAAGTTTGGCGCTGATGCCGTCGGGACCAGGACTTGTTTTAAGCGGGAGGCGTTCTATTGCAAGAGAAACGCCATGTGCTGTAACTACGATGGGTGTAAAAGGAAACGCGACATGTGGTTGTGATAGCTCAAGTGAACTGTCAAGAGGCAGTTCATCTGTGAAAACCGTGGCAAAACTTTTGTTGAATTCCTCGGCGCACTCGGCTGCTGGTAGAGCACTTCCGTCTTCTCCCAGAAGGGTTGGTATCGAGTGTTTATTTTTTGGATTTACGACTTCCCAAAATTTCTTGGGGTTGGTTTTTAACAAGTTAGGAAGCGTGATATTAAAGTACTGATTTTTGGCTTCAAGAATACTTTTTTCTGCTAGTATAGATATGCTTTTGTAGTTCTGCCAGTCAGAAGTGGTGTTTGTTCGTGATGCCTTTTTCTATGATCTTTTCTTCTTATTTAAGCACCTGTTCACTTCTCGTGTGAACCAGGGATCGTCAGCACGCGTTTTTATCGTAGACTTCGGCACGCAGGATGCTTCTATCTCCTTTAACTTATCGCGAAATATGCGCCAGTTGTGACTAGTCGAACGGTTTTCGAAGTCTTCTTGGAATTCGTTTGAAAAGGCCAGCAGCTTTCGGTTCATATTTTCAATGTCGGCTCGCGCATAGTTGAGAATGCATTTTTTTATTTGTGCTTTGTCAGCATGTGGAAGCGAGAAGGAACACTGCACTACTTTGTGGTCACTGATGGCTTCTAGAACATGTGTTTCGGCAATATTTGGGTTGTTCGTGAGTAAAAGATCTAAAATGTGATTGCCGCGTGTGGGGTCGTGAACTAGTTGCGTGAGGTCATGATAATGAAGTGAATCAACAAAACGAATGTGTTCGGCCCGGTTAATCTGTGTACTAACGGATGATGTGGACCAGTCTATGGCAGGGTAGTTGAAATCACCGCCTATTATTAGGAGGCAACTAGGAAACCTGTTAGTAACCAGCTCGACTGCTTCATTGAATAGGTCAGTAAACTCAGGACGGCTGTCAGGTGGCCGGTAGCATACGCCTAAAACACACCGTGAGTGGCCAAATTTGACAGAAATCCAAAGTGCTTCTAGGGGTGAGTCAACGGCAATGATAGAAGGCTGATAGGCCTGTTTCACTGCAATAAGCACGCCTCCTCCTCTAGAACTCGTCCTATCTTTGCGAAAAATTACAAACGATGAGGGGAGCGTGAGATCGTCGCTACATATGTCATGTGAAAGCCACGTTTCCGTACCAAGAATGATATCTGATGAGGTGGCATGAATGATCGCTTTCAATGTATCAAGTTTGGGGAACATGCTGCGAAAGTTAGCCAAGAGCAGTGACACCGGGCTGTCATTAGTCTGCGCGTTGTGCGTAATTGCAGGCTGTCATTCGATTTGGCGCTTTTCTGCTGTTATAGGAATTACTTTGCCCGAGGCAGGATCATACCGGTAAATTACAGATCGCATGTGCAATTTGTTAAAACGCACGGAAAAGCGTTCATTTGGTTTCCTTTTTTCCTTCGCGTAGTCACGCAACCTTTTACGCGCTAGTTGCACCGTTGGGGAAAAGTCTTCTTCTAACCAAACTTTAGGTGTCTCCAGGTCCTTCAGCTTGCTTGCGTTACTTAAAGCATCCATTTTTGACTTGAAGTTCAAAAATTTCACAATAATAGGTCGTTTCGCTCCTTCTCGACGCTGCCCTACGCGATGCGCACGTTCGATGTCACCTGCCTCTATATCCAGGTGATTTCTGAAAAATGCTTTAACAATTCGTTCTGATTCAGCGTATCCCTCATGCTCTTCCTCGGGAAGGCCTTTGACTCGACAATCATCACTTGCATGAAGGCAAACACGCCTGTAAGTCTAGACGAGGACACGCTGTCAACGCTACTGCGGTTAGTACAAGGGTACAATAACTTCGAATTTGACGAGAAACATTCTCCAGGTAAGCGGAACGCAATGGGTACGAAGATGGCTCCCAATTATGCGAATATTTTTATGGCATCACTTGAAGAACCCTTCCTTGCGGCCAAACCTCTGAAGCCGCTCATCTATAAAAGGTTCTTAGACGATATATTCTTTATTTGGAACCATGACGAAGAAAGTCTCCTTGAATTTGTAGCAGATTTTATTCAGTTCACCCGTCAATATATTTCCCATACAGCTATTCTAAATCAGCTGTAAATTTTCTTGATGTCACCGTACAAATTAAAGATAATCGCATACTCACAACCTTATGTAAGAAGCCAACAGACCGCCACCAATATCTTCATTTCAAAAGCAGCCATCCACAACATTGCAAGAAAGCCATCCCGTATTCACACGCCCACCGATACCGCCGCATCTTCTGTGACGAGACAGACTTCCAATGTCACGCGAAGGAACTCAGAACGGCCCTGGTGGCGAAGCACTACTCGGAAAGTATTGTTGATGATGCTATAAGCCGAGCACAAGCCTTAGACAGAAATGAAATTTTGACAGGCTCAAAGCACCGCCATCCTAAAAGCCAAACCAACCTAGTCCTCACTTACTCGTTTACATTACCGCAAGTGAAGAACATCCTAGTCAAACACTTTAATATTATTCAGCAGAGCACACGTTTGTCTTCAATTTTCACAGAGACACCCCGAGTTGTCTATCGCCGGGGAAGGAATCTGAGATATCATCGTCAGAGCTAGAACAACCACGGTTCAAAACATAGAATTAGGCAGCAAACCTTATGATAAACCACGCTGCAAAGTCTGCAAGCACATGACTTCAACCTGCCTTGCTAAGGCTACTTCCTCTGATTTTACATTCAAAATTAAGGAACCTCTAAATTGTGACTGCAGCAACGTAGTCTACATGCTCCATTGTGAGGTCTGCGACCAACAGTATATAGGCCAGACTGGAACCGCGTTCAGACTCCGTCTAAAGAACCACAGAGCTAATGCCCGCGCACTACCACATCTCCCATTTCAAAACATATCAGTCTGCCAAAGCATTCATTTGAAAAAATACGTATCACCCTTCTCCAGTTAGGCTTCCGCTCTTCTGGTGAACGGGAACAAAGAGAGTCATAATTTATCCACAAATTTAGAACAATCGTGCATGGCATAAATGAACACATGGGAAATTCTAATCTAGTAACGTTGGGGAAATTCACCCCGTTCAGCACAAAAGTCCTTTAAGGAGCCTTGGGCAGCCATCCTCGCTCGGACTGACCTGGAGACTCAATTGAGCCTCCTCGACCAGGCACGGCGCGTGGCGGTGGCCCCTGGAGTCCTGGACTAAGGACCCACTCTCCGGCCCCCTTAAGCCTATTTTTTCTCGATAAATATATTTATATATCTCTCTCTCTCTCGTTTCTTTGTCCATAAGTCAAAGTAGCTAAATAAGAACTGAATCCCGGCATAGGCAAGCCGAACACGTGTGTGATGTTGAAAGATTGCCCACTACTCCAGTGGGGGAGCGGACCGAGCCACCCACATTATTGTGCCTTGCTTTTTTACTTCATGCCTATTTCACCACGCTGTTAATATTGTACTTGCAGTTTATTTCTTCTGTCGTGTTTCTCGTGTTTTTCCCTTTTATTTATCTGGCAGGACCAGGTCTTAGTGTCTTTTTTTTGCACGTTCAGCTCAAAATGGCAGGCGTGCCCGTCAATCATGTATGCCAAACACGCTTAACAGCGAACTTGTCAATGAAATGTCCACTGCCGCTGTTGACAGGAATGCGTCGTGCATCGTCGTCGATCATGTAAAAGCGCGGGTAACGGGGACAGTGTCAAAGGCCTGGCCGGTGCCAATGATGATTCACGTGTAAAAGTACGCATAATGGGGACCGTATCAAGCACCTGTCCACTGCCAATGATGACAGGTACGCGTCGTGAAGAGCCCCGTTACCAGAAAGTAATCTACCTGGCCATCGGCTCTCTCCTTTGCATTTTGTTCTCTCCTTTGCATTTTGTTCTTTTAGAATTTTTTCAGATATTTTTTCTTTTTATATATTTATCTATTTATTATTTTGCTATTATTTGAGCTATTAGCTCAAAATGGCAGGCATGCTCGTCAATAATATCTGCCAAAGCACGCATAAGTGCGACCGTCTCAATGACATGTCCACTGCCACTGTTGACGGGAATGCGCTGTGCATCGTCGTCGATCAGGTAAAAGCACGTGTAACAGGGGCCGTATCAAAGACCTGTCCCAATGATGACACGAACGCGTCATGCAGAACCCCGTTACGAACATGTAATCTCTCTGGCATCGACTCTGACCAGCTCTACTGGGGCGGTAGTTATTCCGTCGGCATCATTCTGCAAGACGTTCAAGATCAGTCACGTCAATACATCGACAGGGTATGAACTTGCCGCCCTCCGTAGCGCAGTACTTTATGTGCACGAACAATCACCAAATAATTGGGCTATATCCTGTGACTCAAAGGCAGCCCTACAGTCACTTTTATCAGCTCTCCGCCGCAGCCCACATGAATAATTGGTAGCAGAGATACGAGTACGCTACCATCAAGCGGTGGTCAGAGGCCACGACATTGTATTTCAGTGGCTACCTGGGCACTGCAACATCACTGGCAATGAATGTGCCGACAAAGCTGCCCGTGAAGCACATGACGAATATGAAAGAATCCCAATACCATCGTCAAGAACGGATGCAGCGCGGCACCTCAGCAGTCTTGCCCATACTATAACTTTAAGAAAATGGCATACACTAGAGTTTACCAACCGGCGCCTATATGCCATGGACCCACAGATGCAATTACGACTTTTACCCGGTTTTAAACGACATGAAGAAACCTTAGTGTGCCGCCTGCGATTAGGAGTTTCTTTTTAAAAACTCCTATTCATTCCTAATTGGAATGGCGGACAGTGCCAACTGCAGCACATGTGGTGTTGAGGAAACCACCAGACATCTCTTATGTGACTGCCCTAGATACGAAAAAGAGAGGATTGTCCTGCGGACTTCTTTGGGGCACTTAGACGACAGGCCTTTTACGGAGGAGAAGATCTTGGGCCCGTGGCCTCGTGCGTCTTCTATGTACAGGGCTACAAAGGCGCTGCTGCGCTTTTTGAAGTGCACAAGCCTGCATGACCGCCTGTGACGAAACTTAGCGATGAACGCTTGAGTGTAAATGTGCAAAGTGTGAACTGTGAACTTCTCTCTTCCTTCTCCTCTTTCAATCCCTTCTCCCCCTTCCCCAGTGCAGGGTAGCCTACCGGGCTCAGCCTGGTTAACCTCCCTGCCTTTCCCTTATGACTTTTCTCTCTCTCTCTCTCTGGCCATCGGTTATCTCCCTCATGGTTTTTTTGTTTGTTTGGTTTTTATCCCTTCCTCTCTCTCTCTCCCTTCTCTCTTTTTTGGCGTGTTCCTTCTCTACCTGAAGATATAAAAAGACTGTTGCAAGAATCTCATGTACCCCTTGACAAAGGTCGGTCCACCAACCGCAACTGTTGGGTAAATAAACACCTAAGCTGCCGCGAAGTTGTGCTTCTCATTTATATATATATATACGTTTACCCCAGAAAGTGGACGACAAAACGTGGCCGCGGTAACTCAGTTGGTCAGAACGTCGCGCGTGTAATGCGAATACGTGGGTTCGTATCCCACCGTCGTCGGCCAATGGTTCTTTACTCCACTTTATTTTCCACTAATATCGGGCCCCTTGGTATCCTTTATCCTCGTATATATATATATATATATATATACCTATATTTATATATACATCATAGGAAACCAACAAACACACACAACGGACAGCATGAGTAAATTACTTGTACTCACTAATTCATTGAAAGTAATGATAAATGTTGTTTATTTAAGTGGATCACAACAACTTGCCGCAGGTGGGGAACGATCCCACGTCTTCGCATGACGCGTGCGATGCTCGTACCATTGAGCTACCGCGGTGCCGTTTTCCCATCCACTTTCTCGGGTATATAAGTTGTTTTACTAGTAGAACTAACCTATAAAATATATATATATATATATATATATATATATATATATATATATAGTATACAGTAGAAACTGTATTTTTCATTTTTCAATGGGCCACGCGTATTTAGAAAAATGAGAAGCACAACTTCGCTGTTATCTTAGGTTTATTTACCCAACAGTTTCGGTCGGTGGACCGACCTTTTTCAAGGGATACAGGAAATGCTCGCAAGTTTTTTTATATCTTCAGGTAGAGACAGAACACGCCAAAACAAGAGAGAAAGAAGAGAGAGAGAGAAAAAATCTCTCTCCCTGATGTTTCTTTTCTCTTTTCTCTCTCTATCTCATTTCTCTCTTTTTTTGGCGTGTTCTGTCTCTACCTGGAGATATAAAAAGACTGTTGCGAGAATTTCCTGTATCCCTTGAAAAAGGCCGGTCCACCTACCGAAACTGTTAAATACATAAACCTAAGATAACCACAAAGTTGTGTTTCTCATATTTGTGTTTCTCACTATATATATATATATATATATATATATATATATATATATACATAAAAAAAGGAACCGAGGGGCCCGATTTTGAATAATCATATCAGAAGAAGCCAACAAACAATGACACCAGACAACATAGGGGAATTTACTTGTACTTACTCAGTGAATTAAAGCAATGATAAATTAATGGGAAATAAAAATGCTGCTGGCCGGATTCACAATGCTTATGACAACACGGTTTTTATCCAGTACCCCGAGCTATGTAATCATGCGTTTTTTCATTCGTCTTGCACCCGATTTCAGCCCCGTGCTTAGCAGCAAAAAGTAATTGCATCTGCGCCAGCAGATGAGCCCAAAGGCCTGGCAAAGTGTAAGTTTTAGTAGATGTTTTATTTCAACTGTCCATCACTTCTAAATGAAACAATGTCATGGATCTATGGAGACAGCTACGATATTCTAGCTATGAATAAGGATTCTTGCATGTGCGAGTAAAATAACAACAATTCGGCCAGTTTCCTTTCTCGCGGGTGTAGTTGAATTTCGCATCAACAGGCTTTGGTATTCTGCATCTGAAAAAAAGAACGACATTATTACTACTTATGCATATAATCACGATATCTGGCATAAAAAATTAGTATTTCAAATTTTTGGTGATAATTTACTGCTATACTGGAGTAGTCTCCAAGGGTGGCCATTTCCAGATAGAGAGCTGCGTCCTGTGAGAGCTTGGGGTGCCGCTCTCCATCTGGAAAACTTAAGTGTTATTGAGGTACAGAGCTCAACTGGTGGAACAGAATTCACGGACCGCGTGGTTGTTGCTTTTTGTTTATCATTATTACCCACTCTAGGTTCACTGCACGACAAAGGCCTAAATGAGTAACCAAATGTTATTGAAAACTTTGTGATGGCCAAGGCCATCGGTTACGTTTCCCGTTCATCCATCGTTCAGCCCGATGTGCGTCCCGGGTCGTCGCGCAATGCAGTTGCCGCACACGCACCACATTCACATTAGGCTGTGAAGACGTCAGTTTCTGATACATACATGACGTCAGAAGACGTCATGTATTTTCTATGTCTGCTGTCTGCGGTATGAAATATTGCCTTTTCTACAGCGGTTTGTTCATATACATTGCCATGTGATGAATGTTATTATTCCTAATTTTAGTCAGTACAATTTATATTTTCATTCGTTTTATGCGTCTTATAACACTGTGATTGATAATTTTTCCGACCAGGTTGTCCACACAAAGAAGAAGCACCCTCTTAGACCATGCCTTCACTAACATACCACCTTCACCAGAGTCAGGTGTAATTGACACATATATCACAGATCATTCCCAATATTCGCCACCATGATAGCCGACTTGTCCAGATGAGCCTTCTGTTATTTTTCATCTCGTTTTGAAAAGAATAATTTTGGTGGTGCAACCGGCCACATTGGTCAGCAATAGTCTGCCAACAAGATGTGGAAGACGGACATCATTAATTATCCTGTTTATTTTTGAAAGTTGTTCATGCTAGCACGGTCAGTGTAAACTGCCTTGCATTGTTAGTGAATTCAGTAATTACTTCTATGACATAAACAGCATTAACTACGTAATTACTGCTTATCATGCGAGCCGGTGCAACCGATTTTTCTTTCGGTTTCCTATGACCACTGAAGAGGTCTTTGACGAGCTTTCAAACTTAAAGGACACAAGTCTTGGAATATATGAAATTCCGCATTTCATTTAAAGCTTGCTGCTCCGACTATTTCAGACGTCCCAGCAGTTTATGCAACCTTACGTTCAAATCTGGCACATTCCCTAGTTGTCTCAAAAAAGCAAAGGTCATTCCTGTTCATAAAAATGACGATAAAACAAGAGTCCTCAATTATCGTTCTACCTATATTTTATATTCAATTAGCAAAGTTTAAAAATTATTACTTAAGCATAGTAACAGCTACCTTAACAGATTTAGCGTGCTGAAACCTTGTCAGTTTGGTTTTTGTTCAGGAAGTTCGACTAACTTGGCTTCGCTAACATTAACTGATTCTATTAGACATTCGCCTATTCTCGGTTGCTTTGTTGGCTCGTTTTTCTTAGACTTTACTAAATGTTTTTCGTATTGTTTACCAAACTCCAGGCTATTCTAGGAACAAGTCCAGCAATAAAACTGGTAAATGCTACCCATTTAATCAAAAACTAACTGTGTGTGCAGGTTTTTCATTTTCTGAAAACAAAATTATTAATCAAGGAGGGTCCCAGGGCCCTGTTTTATGTCCACTGCTATTTTGCATTTGTATGAATGAGTTACCTGACAGCCTTTACTATACTTTACCTATGCTATATGCAGATAAAAGGACTGTAGCCCACTCAAATAAATCATTCCTTTCGTTAATTGTGAAACTACATAATGACATGTCTAAAGTTACTGAATGCTGTAATGCTAATTTTCTAATTACAAGCCCCGAAAAAACGTAATTCATGATATTTAGGTCGTCGCAGAAATATTACCTAGGTCTCTAGCAGTAACCCTCACTGAACATGACATTGCTGCGCCCGATTGTGTGTCTTTCTTGGCATTACATTAGATTCCAACCTATAGTTTTCTCGTCACATGGCGTTCAATAAACAAACAACTGCATTTGGCATTTGGGAAAGCTCAAATTACATGCATTTTTCTAGAAGAAGCTCTATTGTCATGATACTTCGCTTTCATTCATAGTCATATCATTTATGGTATTTCTCCCTGAGGTAATAATTATCACTGTCGTCTTTCCTCTATTCAGCACATATGAAATCAGACCATTCGCATTATAACCCGAAGCCATTTTTCCTCTAATGCCTTCCTACAATTACGTAGAAACCAGATTTCATAAGTTTGAGATTGGTTCTACTATCATTTAGCGGTAATATTCATCCAGTTACTAAAAAACAAGTTTCGAATTCATCAGTTCGGGCGTCCTTGTCAATCCCAATACCATAAGGTTTGTATCACAAGGTAGGTTTCTGTTAGCTTTATGCCATAGTAATTACGGCGAAATCGTATCCTCCTTTGCCGGAACTACACTTTGGAACAATTTACCATATGCCATTAAATCATCCTCTACTTTATGTTCATTTAAGAGTGTAGGAAATAAATATTTGCTTTCTGATTACCTTTGCTTTAAGGTTAATTTAATAACTTGGCTTGTGTATGTGATTTTTCGCTTTGCGTTTGTGTTCTCACCATGTATTGATTTTTTTCTTAATCTTTTTTCCTTTTTTTCTCCTCGGTATTCTTATCTTATTATTGTAACAAGAAATCAAGGGTCTCGTTGCATTCTCTGACTATGAGGTTTTTGTCTGCATCTTCCTGTAGCAAAATGTACCAAAGTATAATAAACTGAAATTGCATATTCTTGTAGCCTTAGAATAGCTAGACGTTATGGCACATGCCTTATGCTCTTCTGGAACCCTCCCTTAGTGTATGTACACATATAGCGAACAGATCATTACAGTCTAGGAAATCAGCGCAACTTTCTTACTACTGCTGGATAGATGTTCCACAGAATAGAACTTTATCCGCATGTGTACGTGCAGCATTTTCACAGAACAATAGTTCCTTACTCTAAAGGAGTGAATGTCCCATTCCAGCAATACAGCCCTAGGCACTTTCGGCTACCCGCATCCGTGATACGTCCATGGGGAACATCTGTGCCGTTGTAATTGCAGCCAACTGTGAATAAAAGGAAAACCTTCACTTAACACATCTCTGTTTCAATACTTTCGGTCAACAGCAATATTCAGCGCAGGTATTCGCTTAAGACACCACGCGCCCTCCACATGTATTGAAATAAACGAGTAAATCAGAATTATTTCCAATGGTGGGATTCTAACGACTGCTCCATCGCCAAAGACCGAGTTATTTTAAACTGGCTTGAAAACGGAACATAATTGTCGACCTTGGCACTCTGCTTCTCTTATGTCGTCTAGATTTTTGTCATTACTGTCGATAATGTCATGTTGCATGATTATCAAATCTTGTACAGCGGTGCTGGGCACGAAATCTGAAATCCCTCTGGAAACTGCAGTTTTATCAAAATCAGAGATTTTTCCTGGGTTTAGGGAGGACGCTGAGAGCGTCGAAGTGAACGGACGCACTAACATGAGCTCCGTTTTCGAATGACCATCACAGCGGCCAAATAATCGTACCACCGCCGAATTTGACCAAGTGGCATAGGAAGACGCCAGGAACTCGCTGATAGCAAATGTATGGCAAGGCAAGTCCCGGTTTTCCCAAAATTTCCATCTCTCGCCTGACCACGCTGAAATGCCATACTAGCACTGCCGGACGGAGGGTCCCGGGAGCACGTACGTGGTCTAACCGCAACGAGGTGAAGAGAAACTATCAGACAACGATCCGGACCACCCAGGGACCAATTTATACATGGACTACGAACACGAAGACCAAATAGAGGCTGCTTGGGGTGTCAAAGAGCATTTCTTAATCATTGCTTGACGAGGCGTTCAACGGGAGATCTGCCACTGACGCTGAGAATAACGCGAAAGAAGGTCAGTGGAACATCACTATCGTTACGAACGCGAAAGCAGCTCAAGATGCAGGAGCGGGACACCGAAATCACCGAAGAGGAGAAAAATCCGAGCCACGAGGGACAGTTAAACTTAGCGTGGCGACAAGGCGTAGAAAAGAAAACATGGTGACCCCTGCCACCGTGGCAAGGCTCGGCGCGCATGCGCAAGAAGACTATACGGGACGCTGAGACAAGCATTTCGTCAAACCACCTGAGCGGCACGGCACTATGCGGGGAAGAAAAGCTGAATGGAGCCGCCCACGCCGCCGCCCTCCGCCCCTGCCGCGCAACGACATGAAAATCGTGATGCGGCCAAAGCCTACGCTGGTTGTAAAAGATCTGCAAACCCATCAAGTGGCTTCGGCGATCTCACAAGCCAGCGGAAGCCCGCAAGATCAACGAGATTTCCTCCTGCGACTGAGGCCGAGGTCCAGTATCATAGTGGTCAGCACACCCTATGAAAGGACGGCCGAAATGGTCATGAAGATTACGAGCCTTAATATCCAAGGCAAGCAACAGACAGTAAGCTTACATATCGACTTCCGAACACCCCATCAAGAGAGTTATCCTCGGCATCGCCGAAGGGATGACCGAAGACGAGCTGACGGCAAACCTGCTGATTCACACTCAGGGCGTCGAAATTATGCACGCTTGACTGTTCGGCAAGACCAGGACCGCAATCATCCTGTTCGACGGCCCAATCGTTTCTCGGGTTGTGTACCACTGCGGAGGAGAGATCCCCTGCCGAATCTAGCAGCCTACTCACTTATTTCTCCTACACGTGTCGAAGTGCGGGACATCGGGACGACGTTTGCCTGGAACCCACGGACAAGGCCTGCAAGAACTGTAACCTACAAAATCCAGAGGAGTGGGATGAGCAGGTTCTTTTTTGTTAATGCATTCTGGCGGTTCTCTGAGGCGGAGCCTCCCAGAACCTAATCGAGGACAAAGCCGTTTGTTGTGAAAAATACACACAAACTTTTAATGAAACTAGAAACGCAAATTAACCCATAAAAACAAGCACACAAAGATAACATGAAAACACGTAGCTGCAACGCTAATGTTATGAGGCAAGTTCGGGCAGGCTTCGGGTGTGCGTATGCACTACAGTCTCGACGCGGCGAAGCGGAGACGAGACGACGAGATAAGCGGTGTTGGTCTCACCAAAAGACGCTGTGTCGGAGCGTAGTACAGGCTACCAGAGCGTGGCAGCTCTGGCTCGGTGGGAGAAGACAGACGGCTCGGTAGCACGGGTTGACGGTGGTAGCGTTCTGGTCGGGCAGCTGATCGTGGCACTCGGGCTCGTAGCCCGACAGCTCACGTTCTGCCCACGGACGCAGACGCTCACCCGCCTCGGGCAGCAGCAGTTGACTATCGGGCAGGGTGGCGATGCCCGGGAAGGCAGGCGGCTTGGCAGCAGGGGTTGACGGCGGCGGCGTTCTGGCCGGGCAGCTGGTCGTAGAGCTCGGGCCCGTAGCCCGACAGCTCTCGTTCTGCCCACGGACGCAGACGCTTGCCGGCCTCGGGCAGCTGTTTATGATCAGGAAGAGTGGCGACTCCCAGGAACGGGTTGGCAGGAGGCCCCGGCCGGGTGAAGTCCTGGTGGCTCGGGTCCGGAACCCGACGGCCGTCTTCAACTCCCGATCCGGTGGCCGACCTTGTCCTGGTGCCGCTTCTGGAACTCCTCCCCCTACTGCCAGCACGGCTCCTTTTTATTGCGATAGCAATTATATGGACACTCAAAAGCAGATTTCTGCCGTCGGCGTCGCCGTCGCCGTCGCCGTCGCCGTCGCCGTGAGGTTCCGTATGACGTCAATGGAGATGAAATCGTGGCCGCGCGCCGCCGAACGCTGTATGTGCGAGTGAAAGGGCGCGAGGGACGCGCTCTTTCACGGGGAGTGAACGCACGGCGGAGAACAAACGCGCGTTCTGCGCCGTGCTTCCTTAAGGGCTGCAGAAGTAGGCGTCTCTTTCCTCCTTTACAATCACCATATATGTAGAGCAAACGCGCCTTCTTCCGATGCGCGAGAGGCCGTGGGGGAGGGGGGGAAGGGGGAGGGAAGGGAGGCGACGTTTAGCTGCGGCACCAAGTGCCTATTTATATCAGAGGCTCCGGCAACAGTCACCAACGCCGCACGCATTTTGAGCGAACGCGGGCAAAATGCCGACGGCGTCGACAACAGTTCGGCGCGTTGCCGGCGCTGCTGCATGTCCAAGTTTATACAGCTGATAAAGCTAATATCATTACTCCGTATATCTCTCTACAAATTTGCTATCGCAATTGATGCTTCACCTTTCAGGTGAAACTGCGACAACTTTTTCTGCTGCTCTGGTCGATTCGTCGATTTCTCATTGGCTGCTCGAGACTCCGTGTTCCTTTGTGATTGGATTGATTTTCTTTTGTTGTTTTTCTTGTGCCGCGTGTTCACGCGCCCGACGGTCTTCGGCGTCGTCGTTTTCGGCGCGGCGCGGTAGAGCGGCGCGCGCTCTCCTTGTCGTCTGCTTCTTGTTTGAATGCACCGCACGTTGTCGTACACCAGAAATATCACCGTCGCGCACCACATCACATAAGCCCCTTTTTGGGACAAGTTTTTCCACAGGAAAAACTGCCGGTCAGTGCGCGACACCTTTCACACTTATACTCAAAACAAAACACTCATTGGGCGTTCACTGTTCAGCCGGGAAAGTTCGCTGAGCATACACAGCATAAAAGTTATTATGCAAATGTTCTGCGCCTAGTCAAAGCTATGTCCCTAACAATGTTCACGGGGTGCAGAAAGCACGACACTCCCAAAAACTAGCATACACACAATGCTTATGGCAGAAATCCAAGTTCTCTATTCACAAGACATACGATGTTCAAGGTCAGAATCCTGAGATGGAACCAGCTATTCAATCGGCACCTTAAGTTATTCCGTCCCAGATGAGACGAACAGGGCGTCTCTTCTGCGTTTGAGATGACAGCACCGGAGCCAATTTGCTACACCTCGTGAAATGCATACCTGAGGGCCCCTGAATAATTTGACTGAGGTGCTGAACTGATTCAAAAGTCACAATGCCTAGCCAATGTGCTAACCTTCGCGAGATTATTTTGTGACTCTCACCAGTGGGTTGTTTAGCGGAATCATCCTGCGACGTTGTCAGGACCTTTCCCAATCTGCATTTGCCCAGACCTAGCATGCGCACGTCATCACTTAGTGCTGACTGGCAATGTGACTTGCACTGTAAGTCACAGATCTCTTCCTTTGATTTTGTGCTAGTCTCTTTAGCAAGTGCATCTGCACACATCCTTGCATCTTGGCCTATTTGGCCTTCATGGAAGCCGACAGGCAAGATCACCTCTTGAGGTGAGCTATCTGGATTCGCCTCATTGGTGAGTACATCGGTACTGAAGTTCATTGCAATTGGACCTATCGGGTCTTCCGGGATGCAGACAATCAAGCTCACCTTCTCTCGAGGTGAGTTGTCTGGGTGGTCCTCAAACTTCGTGAGGCCACTTGTCACCACCGCAAGTGGTATACTGGAAGAATGTGCGAGCGTCTCATTGTCCACCTCATCCTCCTCGAGGTCTATGCGCCCTGTTGCGCAGTGCGTCGGGCTTTTTGGAGGTACCTTTGCCTCTTTATGTGACGTGCTGTTGCTAGCACGGGTGCGCATGCGTGCCTCGATCTCATTCATGGCTGCCTGCTCCTTCTCTAAATCTCCTATGTTTTCACTGCGGTCCATCTTAGGACCGACACTACCCTTTTTGCAGCCCGCCAGACTTTCATTCTCACTTTCTCGCTGCGCGTCTAACTCTAACGAAAGACCGCGACGGCGTTCGAGGCAGCCACTGGAGAGAGATTTCAAAACGTCGTGTCTGGAGCGCGTGTCAAACGCTCGCTCGATCGAGCTTGCATGAGACTCCAGCTCGCGAATCTCTCTCAGTGCTCGTGCCCTTTCCGCCTCCGCTACTTTGATACGAAGCTGCAGCACACTATGTTCGTGTTCGATTTGCTGCTTTCTTGCCTCTCGTTCCGCAGCTCTTTCCTCTCGTTGCGCAGCCCGTTCTTTTCGCTCTGCAGCGCGTTCTTCTCGCGCTCGCGCCACCCGCTCGTCTAACCACGCCTTTAACTCTGCTTCTTCCAGCCCCATGCGTTCTGCTAAAGCTAACATTTCTTGCGTGCTAGCCATGGTTTCAAGCTGTTATAATCGACAAGAAAATCCAAACAAACGGCTTTGTCCTGTCGCGCGGACGCCAATTTGTGATGCAGCGTGACTGCAGACGGTTCTGCAATTGGGCGACAACCCCATTAAGGGCGAAGCCCAATAGGGGACAAAGTTTAATAAAACTAGAAACGAAAATTAACCCATAAAAACAAACACACAAAGATAACATGAAAACACGTAGCTGGAACGCTAATGTTATGAGGCAAGTTCGGGCAGGCTTCGGGTGTGCGTATGCACTACAGTCTCGACGCGGCGAAGCGGAGACGAGACGACGAGATAAGCGGTGTTGGTCTCACCAAAAGACGTTGTGTCGGAGCGTAGTACAGGCTACCAGAGCGTGGCAGCTCTGGCTCGGTGGGAGAAGACAGACGGCTCGGTAGCACGGGTTGACGGTGGTGGCGTTCTGGTCGGGCAGCTGATCGTGGCACTCGGGCTCGTAGCCCGACAGCTCACGTTCTGCCCACGGACGCAGACGCTCACCGGTCTCGGGCAGCAGCAGTTGACTATCGGGCAGGGTGGCGATGCCCGGGAAGGCAGGCGGCTTGGCAGCAGGGGTTGACGGCGGCGGCGTTCTGGCCGGGCAGCTGGTCGTAGAGCTCGGGCCCGTAGCCCGACAGCTCTCGTTCTGCCCACGGACGCAGACGCTTGCCGGCCTCGGGCAGCTGTTTACGATCAGGAAGAGTGGCGACTCCCAGGAACGGGTTGGCAGGAGGCCCCGGCCGGGTGAAGTCCTGGTGGCTCGGGTCCGGAACCCGACGGCCGTCTTCAACTCCCGATCCGGTGGCCGACCTTGTCCTGGTGCCGCTTCTGGAACTCCTCCCCCTACTGCCAGCACGGCTCCTTTTTCTGCTGCTCTGGTCGATTCGTCGATTTCTCATTGGCTGCTCGAGACTCCGTGTTCCTTTGTGAATGGATTGATTTTCTTTTGTTGTTTTTCTTGTGCCGCGTGTTCACGTGCCCGACGGTCTTCGGCGTCGTCGTTTTCGGCGCGGCGCGGTAGAGCGGCGCGCGCTCTCCTTGTCGTCTGCTTCTTGTTTGAATGCACCGCACGTTGTCGTACACCAGAAATATCACCGTCGCGCACCACATCACAAGGAGGGACAGAAGTGTGAGCGCGAGTGCGCCCTGTGCGAGCAGGGTGGGGGGCTCATGTGACCGCCGCTTCCGAGTGCCGCAGCAAACTTAAGCGTGTGCCGCCACGAGGCCGACCACCTACTCAACCGAAAAAGAAGGCTACCAAACATCAAAGCCTCCCGAGGTCGGAGAGCATCTCGAAGAAGTGATGGCTGAGCTCTGACTGCTGACGGCTCCTCATCGAAAGAGAGATCCCGTTGCCGCTCTAGATCCGGGTCCAGGACGAGATCCGGCTCGAGAGGCAACTCACAACCCAAGGCCACGCCACAACAACAAAAGAAGAAAGAAGCCAACCGTAACGAGGTGAGCTGGGCCGCAGTAGCCTCCCACCATAAGCAACAACTAAACATAACACAATTCCCAGAACTGAAAAAGAGAGCTTGAGCTTATGCGAAATAGACTAGGCAATTTGAAAATGGAGAATGCGCCGCTAAAGATGCTGCAATAACAACTCCATGGCCCACAACAACAGCCAGCAGCTCCATCTAAATGGCCTAGACAGCAGGAGGAGACACACAAACTAACAGAAGCCCAAACGAAGCAAATTCAGGAGATGCTCATCCAAATACTACCACGTATCACAGAGTAAGTCACAACGCAACTAACAAAACAAATGGAAGACCTAGAAACTAGATTCGATCAGAAGCTACTGGCCTACCAGATCGAAATAAGAGGATCTGCAAATAAACCACAGGAAGCACAATCAGAGAAAGAGCCGAGAAGCCACACAGTAGACTGGGGCTCGCAGCTATGTGCCAAAAAATCAACCATTGCTAGACAAAGTAACGCGAGCAGAGAAAGCTTTGAAATGTGGCAGTGGAACTGCCGGGGGTATCGCCGCGAGAAGAGACTTAACAAAACTGGTGGCTGCTCAACAAAACCCGCCGGCAATCATAGCCCTTCAAGAGGTTGGTACCCAACCCACTCTCCAAGGATACGAAGTTTGCAGCAGTAGCTACGCTCACAGAAAAGACAATCATTGCCATTCGGCATTATCCCATCGGTGAAGTAGAGATATCCCATCTTATCGTGGAACTAATATACAAAGACAATAGAATGAAGAGGGCCTTCGTACTAAATATCTATAGTCCCCTTAGCCAAATGAAGGCAGATTTCACTAAACTACTAAAGGAGACCTGCCACCTTGCTAAGAGCAGCCTGCTAGTGATTGTATGCGACTTCAACGCCCAAGATACTAGCTGGGGATACCCTAAACAAGACATTAAGGGCAGGAACATGCTAGACCAGATCGACCGACTAGACATGACACTAATAACTGACCCAGCCATACCTACGCGGATGGGTAATAGTATAATTAGAGACACAATCCCAGACCTTGCTATAGTCAAGAACTGTGACAGGGTAGAATGGACAAATACACTTAACAATCTAGACAGTGATCACTGTATCGTGAGCACCGTCATCGCAACTAGGAAGACAAGGTGGCAGATTGGAACGACTAAAATAACACATTGGCGCGGATTTCGAGATGCACAAACTTCCATTTCCAACGAAATTACCGACTTAGATAAGTGGTGCGAAGAGATCTGTAACCAGAAACAGAAATTCACCAAAGAAAGCAGAACTAACGAGACCCCCGAAGTATACCCACATGTACTCCACCTGTGGGAAGCTAGAAGGAGCCTCACGAAAAGATGGAAGAAACAGAAGCATAATCGGAAACTTAAACTCCGAATTCCAGAGATTACCCGTACAGCCGAGGGGTACGGGAACCAGCTGGTGACAGCAAACTGGGAGAAATTCTGAGCCTCACTGGATGGTACCTTGGGCACAGCAAAAACTTGTGACTCCTGAGGGCAATTATAGCTGAGCTGGCTTGGGCTGCATTTCTGCGCCTGCGGAGTCTGCATTTCCGCCACCTAGCGGGGAGGAGAGCCTTCATAAGGACCCACCTCTGGACGGCGCCGATCATTCGGCAGCAGTAGTTGTGGCGGCGTGACTGCTTCTAATTATCGCCTTGAACTCTGTACAGGTTGGTGCTTTGCCAATCCTTTCTTTTTCTTCTTGTGCTCTGTCGTAGCCACTGCCGCTGCTGCCATTGTGTTTTGCGATTGCATCTTGTCACTATGCCTACAAATGCTGAATTGGCAAAGGAGATAGACGCTCTCCGTTCTGAGGTTGCGGCCATGCGAGACAGCCTTCAGGCGTTCAATGCACTTTATGAATCAGTCAAAACCAGAAATGAAGCTCTCGCAAAAGAAAACAAGGCGTTGAGGGACGAAAACAAATCAGTGAAAGATGACTGCAGGCTATTCTCGCGGCGGCTTGCTGACGTTGAGCAATATTCACGGGCGAACAACGTCGAAATAAAAGGTATCCCGAAGACAGAAGGTGAGAGCTGCCTCGCTGTCGTGCAGGCCATTGGCGAGAAAGTTGGCTGCGCAATTGCTCCCAGTGATATAGACATAGCGCACCGTGTACCGGGAAGGCAGGGCACACATATTATTGCGCGGTTCTGCTCACGGTCAAAAAAAAAAAAAAATAAATAAAACAGACTTCGTGGTAAAAGCAAGAAC